>NC_137174.1:43147700-43222700 GCF_951804945.1 Podarcis cretensis | reverse complement strand
CAACAGTCTAGACCAAACCAATAAAATCATCACCTTTGAAAGATCTAATGACATCATACCACTTGAATTCAAAAATTCAGCTCATCCTCAAATTCACCAGAGGTGGGCAAAAAGCTGCTTCTCACGAGTGCATGTGCAAAGAAAAGGAGGCCCTTTATATCAGAGACCACAGTAGAGAAATACTGGGAATTCATGGGCTATTTATACATAAGCACAAAAATAATATCTATTATAATTCCTGCCATACTGCCTTTGCTTTCTTTTTTGTACATAGAATCAAATTTTCATTTGCTCTTACTTTGCACATTGCTGCCCCAAGTGCACCCCTTTCCACCTTCAGTTTAAACTGTTGCAAGACTCCTTCAAGAATTAGCTCCTTTGCAGCTAATTGCCACTGTTCTGGAGGACATTTCCCCTTGTGAGTTCCATTGAAATGAATGGGGAGATGTTCAAAGAGCACTACCATGCTATAGAAATTCTCTTTTAACTGCTCCTAAATTTCTGCTGTAATGGGTCCTCATGACAAGATTGTTTAATGTCAGAGGTGTAGTCCCCTGGGCTCCTTTTATTTATGTTTCAGACTGGCTCCTTTGCTTAAAAGTATGCACTTGTAAAATCCATTTTCTTTCACATACCTCTTGATTGCACTATAATTTTTATTCTTGCTTCATCAGCAGTCATTAGATTTACAACTAAGTACAAAAAACCCCTATGTTAAGGTTATGACAGGTACAAAGGCAAGAAAATTCAAAGTTAAAGGTGAAAGACCATCCTTGTTTCACTGACATTGAATCCTTTATTCCTTCGTATGGGAAAGAAAAACGACAATCTGATGTGTCGAAGAATCAACCAAATATACTGCATGGCACCAGATATAGTCCGTGTTGCCACTGTAAAAGCTTCAGGTTCTGACCAGTCTGCCAAATTCCAGTGTACTCAGACGCTGCCCTCAACAACCCCATTTTCAAGGATGGGTGTCTCTTCGGGGGAGGCTGCCAAGGAAAGGAAGTAGTGCCAAATTATTTGGCAGATTTGTGTTTCGCACAAATAACCAGTTCCCGAATTTTATTGGCAACCTTAATAATACTTTCTTGGGGGAGCAGGGAGGAAGAGAGAGAGAAACATACCACCATACTGCAAAGCAATAGGTTGGGAGGGAGGGAGAGATTGCTAAATTGTTGTGGGCACCTTTCCAGAGGTCCATAGTCTGAGGCAATTGATCTAGTTTAGTGGGAAATGGAAAGATAGGACTTTGTTCTCTTGCTGCATGTTATCAGATACACATTTTAACTGTAGCCACAACTTTGCACCCCATTACCTTTCTGGTGCACTAACCTGCTTCCATGGTACCAGGTGCAAAATGAAATGCAGGGGGGCTTAAGGCTCATGAAGTGAACGGCCAAACAATCATCTCCAGTGACTTGTAATTTTGTCATTACTCCCTCCCAGTGAGTGCAAGACATGGCCTTTCCTCAGTGTTCAGAATTCTGAGAGATTATGAAGGATAGTCTTCATTTTAAAGGTAAAGGGACCCCTGACCATTAGGTCCAGTCGTGGCCGACTCTGGGGTTGCGGTGCTCATCTCGCTTTATTGGCCGAGGGAGCTGGCATACAGCTTCCAGGTCATGTGGCCAGCAGGACTAAGCCGCTTATGGAGAAACCAGAGCAGTGCACAGAAACACCATTTACCTTCCCACCAGAGTGGTACCTATTTATCTTCTTGCACTTTAACGTGATTTTGAACTGCTAGGTTGGCAGGAGCAGGGACCAAGCAATGGGAGCTCACTCCATTGTGGGGATTCGAACCACCGACCTTCTGATCGGCAAGCCCTAGGCTCTGTGGCTTAGACCACAGCACCACCTGTGTCCCTTGTCTTCATTTTAGGAGGATTCAATACTACCAGGATGCCCTTAAAGCAAGGTCAAGTTTCATCAGAATCCCTTCCTAAAGTCCTTTAGATCGCCAGGCCCAGACCATCTATGCCTGTGAATCTTGGCAAACAGGTACAGTTAGGAAACATAAAGTGAATTTGGGGGCAACTAAAAACGTGTGAGCCACTTCCCTTGAGAAATATTCCTATTCCTATTGAAATTTTTATGCTTGAATAGGATCCTCCAAGCAATCCAAGTATGCCTTGAATTTTGCCACAGGAAAAATTCAGTGGGAACACTAGAACAAATCTGAGTCTATTAAGGGAGGGGATTGTATGTGGATGGTACTGGGACACTGAATTGAAGGCAAGCACATACATTCACGATTGGTTTAAAATAACAATATAGTGATTGTAGGAATTAGGATGGACTTCTTATATTACACTAGATATAATTTGATTGCCAGCTCTTGGAAAACTGAGGCACGAAGAAACTTTTGCCCAAGAAGTGACCATCTTCTAACTTTTCCTTGGCTTCCTTACCTTCGATTTGCTTCCTATTTATCACATTGTGAGTCCATGAGTTGTATCAGACACCGTGTGAGTGGAATTTTGCTCACCCAGCAGTATGGGCATAGCCAGGATTTTTGTCAGGGGGGCAAGCAGCCAAAGTTCTTGAGCTTTTTTTGATCTGCCCGCCCTTTCCTCACCTGCCCCCTACAGAGGCCCCCCCAACACTTTGGAGCAGCTTTTGAAGATGTGTGAGAGGCTTCAGGTGAGAGGGTGAGAGGAGGAAGCTCTGTTGTGCATGGTCACTTTCCGCATGGTTGTCTTGCACAACAGAGCAATTAATCTATATAAGCTAAAGTGTAATGGCTTGGGGGTGGAGGTTTCTAGCAGTGAGCACTGGATTTGAGCAGCGAACACTCAATGGTACCTAAGATGTCTGGAGCAAAGGACAAAGTTCAAAATCATTGGAAACCATTGCTTCCATTGGTTTAAAACAGCCATATTCTGAAGTGAAATATTAGAGAAAATGGCCCTTTTTAATTTCCTAAAAGGTGCTGTTTGTAATTTCACTCCTTCTTAGTGAGGTGTCTACTCAGAGGCGCGGGGGGGGGGGGATGTGGTTTTAAATGGGAAATATGTATACTTGGCTATTTTGATTTCAGGAACTTTGCAGTGAGGAAATTGTGGCTTATGAACTGGCAATTAATGTCATTACCAGTAAACCCTGACACCACTTGCTACTATTTTAATTGTGTGTTTTACTAACACCAGACCCCTCCCCTCTGATAATGGAGCTCCTCCATCCCCACCTGCAGCCTAAACAAGTCTTGTAAACCCGCCCCCCACCAAAATCAAGATCCAAATGGAGGAAATGCTTGAAATGTTAAGTAATGGGCTATCAAGTTGAAATAGAACTTTATTACTGTTTTCTACTTGCAGACATAACAATCAAAATATTAAGATCCTGTACAATATTTTTTTCTAGCTCCTAACATTAAAGAAGGGGGGGGACAGGGGAATTGGTTTCAGAAGATTATTTTGATTTGCTTTTATTTTATATTAAAACAGAGGAACATTTCCAAAGTCCTCTGGTGTATTTTGTAACACAAGTGTTCATTTTCCCCCTTCTTTTTAAAAATGCTTCCTTTGTGACATATGAAACAGTAACATTTTTCCCATGGTTTGGAGGAGAAAATGAAATCCAGATTTGTAATTCCTAAAAGGAGAAATTTGATCCTTTCCAATGTTTAAGTAATATTTCCTGTAAAACATACGAGGCCATCTGCAGAGCTGTTTCCAGACACATTCTGAAGTGGCAAGGGCAACTGAAAGAGAGGAGAATGCAGCCTGGCATTTCACCTCTGGGAAATGGAACATTAAAAGGTTTCTAAAAGCTGGTTCTACCATTTTATAAAGTATTCAAGCCCTGCGTAGTTCATAATTTGTTTAATCTGCTCACCTTTTTATAGATAGGGAGTGGGGAGAGAAGGGGAGATTCTGGCTGGAAGGGAATGTATACAAACTCTGATTCGCCTCAAAGAGGCCAGTGAGCATGTAAGAATTACTGGTGCTCAAAGCTGAATTGTAATTGTATTTTATTTTTAATAGGTGCAATGGAGACATTACAGGCAAATCCTCCCCTATAAGGATTGGACAAGCTGAGCCTTATTTGGGGAGAAAACACAGAAATGCGGTCTTTTCTATCTGTTACAGAGTTGTGTTTTATTGTTAATCTCCAGGGTCACCTTATGAATTCATGTTAGTAAAATGTTACGGCCTCATTATAATATTCACTTTGTGAAAGGCCCTGCATTTATCACATCCCAACCTTGGATGAATATAAATTAAAAATGTGCATCTTTTTTTTATAAGGAAAGGATTTCATACAGTTAGTCCTCCCTCCCTTGCCAACCCTTCCCCAGTTATAGAAAAATTCTAAAACTGATCTTTTGTTCAGGTTTAGGAAACACCTAAATTCTCATTGCTTCCATAGCTCAAAGTTAACATTTCCTTTGTTGTTTGTTTGGCTATAGAATGGAACTTCTAAACTACTGTAGGACCAAAGATTACCAACCCCCTCAGTCTGATGGGGCCATTCACCCCCCACAAAATGGGGGCGGGAATTCAGCTACTTTTAAGAGGTCCTTAGTGTATTCAAATACATTTTGAGCATGGCTTCTTTCTTCCTCCACCATAAAGACTTTGTGTCATGATGTTGTGTTGCTCACATTGAGACATTCTGATCAGAATTGAGAAGGAACACTGCCAGGCTGCTGTGCAGTTGTGTGAAGCAGCACCAACGAATCTCTTTTATGGGAAAATAAGGAAACTTAGCAGCCTTGTCACCCCACTGATGAAATTTAAGAATTGCCAAGTTCTTGATAACTATTCTAATCTTTATGTGCCATTTTATCCCCGCCTTACTTCCTGAAGCAATGAAAAACCTCAGTTTAATATTTTGGACGAGTACTGTTGCGCAGGACTGAAACAGTTACATCATAGTTAAACACTTTTATATTTGTGTCATGTTTTTTATGAGAATGAGAATGTTTTTCATCACTTTATCTTTTGATTAATTGGTATATAAAGGTAAAGGTACCCCTGCCCGTACGGGCCAGTCTTGACAAACTCTGGGGTTGTGCGCCCATCTCACTTAAGAGGCCAGGGGCCAGCGCTGTCCGGAGACACTTCCGGGTCACGTGGCCAGCGTGACATCGCTGCTCTGGCGAGCCAGAGCCGCACACGGAAACGCCGTTTACCTTCCCGCTATTTATCTACTTGCACCCGGGGGTGCTTTCGAACTGCTAGGTTGGCAGGCGCTGGGACCGAGCAGCGGGAGCGCACCCCGCCGCAGGGATTCGAACCGCCGACCTTTCAATCGGCAAGCCCTAGGCACTGAGGCTTTAACCCACAGCGCCACCTGCATCCCATAATTGGTATATAATTTTCGTTAAATAATAGTATATTTTCCTTTGGATGTGCAACTCAATGACCATTCTTCCATGTAGCTGCAAGGATGAAAAAACAACAACAGGTACACAATTGTCTGACAAATGGTGTTTTACCACCCCAAGAAATGCACTAGGACTGCATACTCCTTCCTCGCCACTCCCTTTCTATTCTCCCCTTGTGCCACCCAGCTTCAGTGAACCAAAAACATTGAAAGGTCTCACTTAAAACTAGGATATGAAACCAGGAGAAGGGACAGTGGGGGTGATCCTGTTCTCCCATGGCATGTTCAATATCCCTGAATACCAGCCCTGTGAATGGGCTCCTGTGTTTTCCCATCCATGTTTGTCTGCCTTGTTATTCTAAGCTTACTTTCTCCGCTGTTGTTCAAACTGCAGTGGTACTTTGGGTTACAAACACTTCGGGTTACAGACTCCACTAACCCAGAAGTAGTACCTCAGGTTAAGAACTTTGCCCCAGGATGAGAACAAAAATTGTTCGGCAGTGGCGTGGTGGCAGCAGGAGGCCCCATTAGCTAAAGTGGTACCTAAGGTTAAGAACGGACCTCCGGAACGAATTAAGTTCGTAACCAGAGGTACCACTGCACAGTCATAATTATCTGCCTCTCCAAATTCAGCCCCAATTGGATGGCATGATCCACATGTGTCCATTTATCAGATAAAAGAATCTTACAGTTCCTATCAGATTTTATGGGCATGAGGGTACTTCAAAATTATGACGGCAACTTCAGATCCTATAGATATGAAGCCAGAAAGAACCTTCAAAGCTGTCACTTCCATTTCCTACAAAAGCAAAACACTTTGTAAAAGGGAAAAAAAATACGCACACATTACTGCTGAATT
Source organism: Podarcis cretensis (assembly GCF_951804945.1). NCBI lineage: Eukaryota > Metazoa > Chordata > Lepidosauria > Squamata > Lacertidae > Podarcis > Podarcis cretensis. The sequence goes on along the minus strand of NC_137174.1, from coordinate 43,216,507 downwards.
ATAAATGAGATCTGGTATTTTTGTGATGGTACAAATCGAAGGCTTTCTCCATATTGTTAGAATACCAATTCACCCTTACTGGTCTCTACTACCTACCACTGTATAGAGTCCCCTGAGAGTCATCCATTTCTCATGAGATTACTTCAGCATCACATTACCGCTACCACATATCCATTATATATACACTTTCAGACAAGTGGAAGTGTTTCCACAAAAACAATCTGGAATCTTGGCTTAAAACTGAAGTTTTCTGTCAAAGCAAAGAGAGTAGTCTAAAAGAGGGCTTATTTTTGTTTTGTTTGTACAAATATGTTGCTTTTAGATGGCTGTGGGGAAAATGCACAGCAGTTGGGCCACTCTTTTGTTTCAAGGCAGCAATCCCAAACCATGTACTCAGTAGCAGCAGGTTCCTTCTGTGTATGAGGAATCAGGCTTCATTCATTCCATGGGAAGCTTTTTTGGAACACAGCCTGAGAGGGTGAGCCTTGTTATGCTGGCAACTTTCTTATATCAATGCACTGGAGCTCCCATATATCAATCAATCAATATATTATCTGATATCGAGACATACTTAGAGAATTCTCTCCTATGGTTCATGATAATGCCTGATAAGCTTACTTTGCACTGCCTATACAGCTCATCTGAACTTTGAAACTATCAAACTTTTTGCAGGAATTTAGGGAACAAAGGAGGGGCTGAAACTGTCCCTTTTGCATTTCATGCAAGGAGGCTGTGAATTGTAGCCAAGTATAAAAGCCACATCAGTCTGTTCAAAGATGTAAAGGCATTTCTGCCCAGAGGTTCCCCCCTCCTTATCTTATATGTGTCTTTAAGGCATGATGATTACGGAAACAAATGAAGCCCTTGGCTAGATACAGAAATGGAAGAGGCTATCCCATTCCCCCTGACAACTATATTTCTATATTCTGATAGCCATCTGCTGGAATCAGATGGTATATGTCTTGTAACATCTGGATAATGGGGTTTCAACTGTAATCTCATTAATTTAATATTTCTGTTTAAGAGATAAGGCTGTCTTATACGAGGCTTTCCAAGATGGGCGAGACTTTTGTTGTGCATGTAGGGCACAATTCAAAGAAAGTTAAGTGTACCCAAGTCCTAATCAATGGGATTTCAGCTTAATTTCAAGCCAGACACTGGCTTCAGTTACAGATGAGGAAAGTCTCTCCTCTTTGATTAGGGATTTCAGTGGCACTTAAGTGCACCTAATTTTCTTTGGATCTCACTCTTAGTCTTTTTTTTATATTTGGTTTTCTCAAATTTTGAACCTATTCCTGTTGCTGCCAATAAAAATGCCCTGCTTATCTCAACCCCAGTCAAGCAAGGTCAGTGAACTGTGTGACATCATGCACTGGGTAAACAGATGTAAATTTTACATACAGTGATTTACTATTACTTTTCACCAACTTCTTCCTTAGGAAGTCAGTATTTTTATTGAGCACAAGGGGCCTTTAGCATAGGTCAAATGTGTGCCTACAACAATGCATAGTAGAATTTTCACACATAATTATTTCATTTAGGAAATTTCATCTTTGAATAGGTACTGTTTCCTAAAGGAAAGTGAAAATAATTTCAGTTTTCTTTACATTGAATATGCTTTACAAATACTTTATTTTGAGTGCTACCAGTTCAACATTTTTGCTTTTTAATATCATGAATGTGGATTCATTTGAAACTGGTACTTCAAGAGTCATGTGAGCATATGGTAATTTTAGTTCTTCACTTAACAAAATTACATTTAGGTATTGCATGATCCCATATAACTACATTCTCTGGTGAATCCTTAGTGCTCCTTTGGCCAAAAGCAAATAAAGAGAGCACCAAATTCATGGTTTCATTATTTTAAATATAGCTAAGATAATTCAGTTTAGATTTAGCAATATAAAGCAATGTAATATTGTGTTTGATCTTAAAGACACCTGAACCATGTGTTATGCTGACACTTTAAAAGTTGTGTTTTTTTTTAACACTTTGTTTTAAAAAATGTATATACCAGAGTCCAAAGAAATTCATCATACTGTATCATGGACAGCAGGAAATGGTACTGGTATGTTCTCGTTGGTCGTGATTCTGTATCCATTATGATGAATTTCTGTATCCTGGATAAAAGAGAAAAGAAAATGTCCCTTTCCCCCCTTTCCCTATTCTTTTTCCAAGCTAATCTCCAAAATCTTGGGGGCATTTTCTTTTGTATTCACTTCAGCATGTACACAAGGGCCTTTATCTCTCAGTTTTGCCTCTGCTAGGGACGCGGGTGGCGCTGTGGGTAAAACCTCAGCGCCTAGGACTTGCCGATTGTATGGTCGGCGGTTCGAATCCCCGCGGTGGGGTGAGCTCCCGTCATTCGGTCCCAGCTCCTGCCCACCTAGCAGTTCGAAAGCACTCTTAAGTGCAAGTAGATAAATAGATACCGCTTTATAGCGGGAAGGTAAATGGCGTTTCCGTTTGCTGCGCTGGTGCAGGCTCGCCAGAGCAGCTTCGTCATGCTGGCCATGTGACCCGGAAGTGTCTCTGGACAGCGCTGGCCCTCGGCCTCTTAAGCGAGATGGGCGCGCAACCCCAGAGTCGGTCATGACTGGCCCGTATGGGCAGGGGTACCTTTACCTTTACCGCCTCCGCTATCTCCATTTGTTTCTTAATGTTTCTATTCATAATTCCATTCATTTCTCCCAGTCACAACAACATCCTTTTTCTGTTCTGCCATCTACAGTTGTTTCTCTTCCAGTGTCACAATGGCATCCTTTGTCTGATTCAGTCCTCCAGTCAGCTGAGTGGATGACCACTCCATTCCAATGTTTGCTGTTGTCCATTTGCCTTTAGCTTTTTGTGTTCAGGCTGTTCTGGATCAACATCCTTTCCCACAGGTCCTGTGCATTCTTTAGTCTGTTTTTGCCCCCCGATCTGATCTCCTTTAATATTCCACACATCTCAGCTCTTAATTCTATCAACTGTTCATCTAGTAATTTTTGCATGATACCAGCAATCAGTGAGGCATTAAGCATTGTTTTTGCCATCTTGAGTTATATTATTCTCCCCATGGCAGTCTCTGCTTCCAGAAAAATGTGCCCGCTTCTTTAAATCAGTATTCCATTCTGACACAGATAACATTTACTTTCGTTTCCATGTCTAAAACAGCCCACAAACAACAGAGAATTACAGATGGTATAAATTGTAAATTTTAGACAGGATAAGAGGTACATATAGCTTCAGTTATAAACTTTCAAAGTTATCCATAGTTAAGGTAAACTTTTTGGTCTATTTTTTGCTTGTTAATTAATGCCTTTTCATCTTCCAGCAGTTTCTGGATGCAAATTAACTGGCAGATAGCGTATCCAATTAGTACTTACTTTCAGTCTTGTAAATAGTTAAAAGAAGGTGGTATTATCGACCTGGTGCCCTAATTTAAGAGCTATGATGCAGTGCATGGGCTTGATGAATGTTCCTCACCTGAGACACTTCTCCAATCCTGAAAACGTCTTTGTTCACGTTGTGATGAATGTCTTCTTCTGGGCCTGAGGGGTTAATCCCTGACCCCCTTATCTCAAAAGGAAGTTTTGGTAATCAAGATCTTATGCCTTGGTTGCCTTTAATCACTGCATAATTATCTCTGCTGACATGAGTGTCAGCAGCTGATCACTATTCCGCTATCATTCCTCCCCGGAAGTCAGAGGTGGCCATTTGTTTTTAAGTAAGATTGTGTGTGTGTTTGTTCCAGCCCAATGAAGGAGGAAGCCTTGAGGGGAATGGGGTGAGGGACTTCCTTCACATTGCCTTTATTAGCCAATAGGCCTGAGGGAGGAGCTGCCTGGTTATGCTGGGCTTGAATTTATTTTGGCTGTTTGGTTTATTTGGCATTTAATGTGGGCAGGTAAGTGGAGTGGTACATGGTCAGTATCGTAATGCAGGGAGGGCACTTCACTTATCATCTCTCTAATGTTGGCCAGCTTAGGAGACTGATTTGCTGCTCTTGGGGCCTGGCATGTGCCACTTATTGAATGCTGAATAGTAGGGGTGTCTGGCACCTGTCAGGCTGCACACCTATGGCTTCCCTCGATGGGAAGTTGCTATTTGGCTCCTGTCATACCAGCTTGGATGATGGAGTTGATCTGGGGTGGTTTGGTTCTTAGCAGTAGGCAGATGATTTCCTATCTGTCTGTACAGCTTATACCTGCCTACACTTGTTAGCTGTGATTGGTGCAATTTCTTCCCTGTTCTGTTTTAATAAATATAAGCTTCATACTCTGGGTGTGCCCTTTGCATGCATGTGTAGTATACTGGAACATTTAATTGTTTTACAGCAATTAGTCACTCTGTGCGTCAAATGAGTGGATTTGCTAGATATTAGGATGTTTTTGAAAAACAGCTGTATGGAGTCTAAAACAGTCCCCTGAATAACACTGTTGGCTGTTGCATTCAACTGTGAACATATTTGTGCATTGCTTTTACCCCTCTGCCTGCCAGCTTTATTATACAATATCCTTGATATTTCAGATTTATCTGTAGACTGATTTTAATTTTATAGTTAGGACTATAGTATTTTCCATCACAGGGGAAAAAGAACATTGTGCAATTTTGTTTTTTGTTATTCAAAAATGTATCCCTTGACAACACTTTGCTGTCTTGTATCTTCATAATACAGCATTATTTGAATGTTTTCCAGTGCAAATCTACTTCCATACCACTTTGTTTCCTGAAGAACATTGACTGTATCCCAGACACATTGGCTAGCAATCACATTTTTCCTCTTTGACACTGTGTGATTGCATTAAAGATAAGCATCTTTTAAAAACACTGCAGAAATCTAACAATCAGATTTAACCAAATACAGAATTTCTGTTTCTTATTTGTTTCATAAATTGTTCTGCTGCCACATGAGAACAAATAAGAAACAAACACCCTAGTATTGGTGGGATGAATGTATATTTCATATGGAGCTCTCTTTCACCAAAGTACATACTTATTAAATGGGAAAGAGTTTCCCCTTTCTTTCCTCAGATTAAGGTGTGGGACCACAAGCAAATTAAATTGTGTCTCCAGGTTTTGAGTGTACCTCTTGGCCTAATCCAGTTCTCTAAAGCAGCACTCCTAACCCTCTGGATTTCACATGCCTGAAGGCTAAATGCAATTATAAAAACATGACTCTTCCCAGATGAACTTTCAAATCTGCCTTGTCTCTTGTTTATTGATGGAAGATTGAAGGAAATATTCAAATCAGCCACCTTTCAATTCTTTACCAGCAGCAAAATGCAGAAATCATTAGAGTTGCTATGTCAATGGCTCTGTCCCATCTTAATATTCAACCTAGTTTGGGGATAACTTAAAAAGAAATGCAGGTCTATTCATAATGCACAGCACTTCCACATTCTTTCATTTGATATTTGCAGAAGAATAGCAACAACCAGTTTATTTGGAATGCCTATTTAAAGATAGCAAAATAAAGTAATCTGCTGCAATTTTAAGTTGTTCTCAGTACTAAACATTTGCAAGCAGGTTTAAAAAAATAATCTTCAAATTAATGCATTGCACAAACAATGTGACCAAAGCATAAGCTGCACTTTTACTTTAATTCTGCTTGTCACTGTATTATATTCAGTAAAGATCTATTTTGGAAACTTGGTATTCCCAACCTACTTAGAACTTCTTATAGACCAGTTTGGGGTGGGACACTAACTTGCTACCAATTTCTCGGCCTATGATAAAAACCCCTCTGTTTCTACTGCCAAACCTTTCAGGGGAGAATTTGTAACACTTTGGCACCATTTTTGAGTGAATTGGATAACGTCAGATTTTTGGTGAAATTCTGACCCCGTGCTGTTTCCAACCAATAAAGCACTGTCTATCTGAGAGGTGCTTGGCTTCCTCTATAAGGGGGACCATGATCTATAACTTGATATGATATTTTTGTGGTTTAGGGCTCTGATGGCTTAGGCTATCTACAATCAAAACACTACCAAACACTTTGTCACTTTGTCACTTTGTTTCGTTTGGCTTAAACTATCTATGCAGCTGGGTATGACCTGGACCAATGTTAAGAGGGACTGGCATAAATACTTCATGTATAGTTTTTGGAGGATCTGTTGCAAATGTCCATAAGCTGTGATTTGTTTAAATGGTAGCATCATTTTGCCAGCTTGGATTTTTTATTTTTTTTAAGAAGTTGGTGTCTTATTTTTGGAATCCTTCAGCATGCATGGATTTTAAAGAGCCTTAAGCTATGATGTTTTCCTTTCATAAAATTTATATTTAATCATATCTTTAAAAAGTGTTCTCATTCTGCCACTTGGTGTTATCAACCAAGCGGAACCCGTGAATGCAATGTTCTCTTTTAACTGTTTTCGTATTTCATTCCTTCACAACTTCTTAAATGGTACATGGTGTAAATCACAGTGAAGCATCCATGAGTAACATGTGACTTGCACTTAAGTGAGTGTTTTCTGTTCGAAATTAGATAAGTCGCTGCCACAAATGATCTTGTATTTAGATTTTCCTGTCAGAATTCCAAACTTAAACTGGTACCTGTTCCATGCAATGCCATGCTCTTGACAGCAGTTAGTTTTTTTTTATATCAATCATTCCCACACTATTGGTTTCAGCTATTTAAGCTAACTTAATTCCACAGAAATTTCCAATGAAAAATGACACTAAAATCTGAGATTCAGATGCAAAAAGATTGGTGAAATCGTGTTCCAGCCATATGATGTCATGATGAGAGTCAGCAAAGGATGGCCAGCCCAGGGCTGCTTCATTACCTGCTAAAGAACTGGACCAGTTCCATATATTGAACCTGAAACTGGTGGCCAAGACCCTTACAACCCAAGCCAGGACCCTCACAGATGGCTCCCCCAAGCCTCAAAAATCAAGCACTCTTTGTTCTACCATGCCTACACAACAGTTCAGGAAACACATCAGGTAAGAAGATGCAGAAAGGAGAAGCAGTGCTCACCTAAAAGAGTATTGGCCTTTTAAGGATTCACATTATTCAAGTGGGCAGGGACAAACTGTCCCCACTAGTGGCTGGTGTACATTGGGACTGGTAGGCCAAAAAGCAGGGAGACCAATGGTAGGTGGAGCCAGAATGAATGACAGGAAGAGCCAGCTAATTCTACGATACGATACGATACGATACGATACGATACGATACGATACGATAATCTTTATTGTCATTGTCCCATACAGAACAATGGAATTGAAAAATCTACATCAGACATTAAAAACCCAACAAGCCTGCTATCCCAGCTATCTCAACTTGGTTAGCCCCCTAAAAACTCTGATACCTCATTTTGTGATTGGGAATGAATGTGTGAATGGAACCTCCACAGGTTCCCACAGTACTTTGTTCAACCGGTGCAACATCTTGTAATGTAGGTTAATTTTCTTTTGTACAGTAGCATGCACTATTTTCTTTATTCATATAAATCACCTGCAGGGGCATGAACGAGTTAAAATACGTTTATCTCCCTCAGAACTGCTCTAGAGTCAGCTATGCTGGTGGTCTCCACAAGAAATTCAAACTCTTTGCTGACCAAGTGAAAAAACACATGTTCATGTATCAGGAGGATATATAACACTGGGCAACAATTTTTTACTTTTTGAATGTTGTCTAGATTTCTACAACTGATTTAGGGTATTTTTGCACTGCTGAATCAGGAAATGGCATCCGTTTCTCTCCATCAGGTCAGGTTTACTGTAAACTGAATGGTGCATTGATAAAGGTGAGTACACATAAATTGCATGTTGCTTCACCATTTTTCAATCTTCAGGGCTTGAACTTCTGTTTCTTGTAACTCCTGGAATGCTCAGCGGTAGGGAGGTCTCTCTTCAGAGTCCAACAGTAGTCAGCCACCATGACTGCGTCCTAGCGACCATGATACCTGGTCTCCATCTCTTTCATGTCCTGATGGAATCTCTCCCCCTGCTCGTCACTCATTGAACCCAGGTTCTCAGGAAACTGGTCCATATGTGAAAATAGGTAGTGCATCTTGACGCTCATGTTGCAACCCAGGTTTCTGAAAGCAGTCAGCATGTTGTTGACAAGTTCTGTGTAGTTTCTGGCCTTATTGTTGCCAAGAAAGTTCTTCACTACCAGAACAAATGCCTTCCACGCTTCCAGTTCCACTTCATTCATTGACTTTCCGAACTCTGGATCTCTGATGAGCTGACGGATCTGAGGACTGTCAAAGATGCCAGCTTTCAACTTCTCCATGGTCAATCCTGGAAAAGCCTGGCGCAAGTAAGTGAAGCAGTCACCTTCCTTGTCCAGAGCCTTGGTGAACTGCTTGATTAAGCCGAGCTTGATGTGCAGCGGTGGGAAGAGTATTCTGTCTCTGTCCACCAGAGGGTCGTTGATGACGTTCCTTTTTTTGCAAGGCACCAATTCTTCCCGCACAGGCCAGTCCTTCTTCGTGTAATGCTGAGCACGGTCCCTACTATCCCACATTCACAGAAAACATGGGTACTTGGTGAAACCAGACTGTTGTCCCAACAAAAAGTTCACCATCTTCAGGTCAACACAAATAAACCACTTACGCTGATCATAACCAATTTTCTCCAGCACATACTTCACCGCTTCATAATTCTCCTTCAGTGTACTCAAGTGAGCCAGGGGTATAGAGGCAAACTGGTTGCCGTTGTGTAGCAGAACACATTTCAGTGATCGCTTGCTGCTGTCAATGAACAGTCTCCAATCTTTGGGTTCGTACTGTGCACTCCAAGCTTGAGCAGAAGCTGCGCAATATCTGCACAGTCCTTCTCTTCCGAGAAAAAACGGAGGCACTCTTGATGCCTGTTGCGGAAGAAGCTGATGCGAGCACTGTCAGAGAGGAGGTTTTTTCCCTTCAATCTGGATGCCAACAGTTCGGCAGAGTCCTTTGACAAGCTGTGGTTGCGAAATTCAACTTCTTTTGGGAAAATGGATGTGGAGCATCATCTTCAAGAACCACTACTTCTTCTTCATGTCCTTCAACACTGGAGGCATCTTCGTCACTAATGTCAGGAAGTTCTCCGAAGATAGGCACCGGAATTTCATCACAATGAGCTACAGGACAACATGCTGATTGAAGATCAGGATACTTGAGGCTGCTCCGGTTCTTTCTGTTGATCCCAGCCGCACCAATTTATGGAAGATTTTGAGATTTTATTACTTCAAACTGATCCCTTTTTGACATAATCACCCAGAACTATCGGACCTGAATACTTCTTGTCATTAAAATAATCATTTCCAATCAAAACAATTATTCGACATGGCATTTTACCCCCACCAACTTCTTCTAAAATGCTCCACAAAGCGTACATGTGAACAAAAACGTAAAAAAAGACATGTGGCCATAGCTCAAAAACTTGACCTGATTGAGCAAAACCAATGTGATTTTTGGATTCAGCGCATCAGATTCGTCCTAAATCAACTGAAAAAACGCATTTGTTGTTGACCAGTGTAATCTTAGTCGAGTCAGTCTCAGTGACGATTCCACTCAGTGAAATCTTCACTTGGATCTCAGGTCTTAGGAATTTCGTGAGTCTCAAACAGCTAGAGAGAAGACTGTTAAACCTGAAGGATTTGACTGCTATTTCCCCTCCTTTCTCCTTCAGACTCTTGCCATTTCTCCCCCTGCAGTGGAAAGATTTCTGACTTTTTAAAATTCACATATAAAACAGTCTTAAGAAAATGGCTAAGAAGCATTGGCCACTGGTTCCCTTAAGAAAATAATATTCCAGAATCCTAAAAGCTGCAGTGTGTTCCCTTAGTGGGTGTTTAGAAGCTTGTCATTTGAGAGTCTCTTTAGTTTGGCCCTCAAAGCTCAGCTTCCCAATATGTTCAGGAAGTGGTGCTGTCAGTCTTGTGAGCATATATGAGAATTTTTGGACAGGGGTGGTGGTAGCAGAGAACATAGTGCAACACTAACTTCAGCACGATGGTGTCAATTCCTAGTATGCCCTTAAGGATAAGTGTGAGCAGGGGAGTCTCTGCTTTCCTTCTGTTGTCCCCCTTAGTCAAGTTCCAGATGGGTGTCCCAGTGGCAACACCTATAGTTGCAGATTGGGGGAAGTGAGGGACTCTTCTCTCCTTCCTCATTTCCCCTCTCATTTTTTATGGGTGCTTGCTTTCCTACAGAGGTTCTGCCAAGTGAGTGGGAAAGGGAGAGATTTTTTGTTTGCGCAAGAGCAAAACAAGGGTGTGTCTGACCACTTTGAACTAAGGTGGGCATAGGTTTCTAGGGACACTGCTGCCTCAGGTGATAAGAGAAAAGCCCCAAGGAACATGTGGCAGCTGGGCTCCACCAAAACACTCTCTGACAGCAATGATCTACTGGTGAGAGGAATCTAGTATGGTAGCTCTTCCCTGCTCAACTTGCTCCTACACAAACCCTTGTTAGCAAAGTCACTTAAATAATGCAGAGTCCAGAACGAAAAGAGAGATAGCACTTTATGGAGGCAAATGAACAAAATCCTGTGAAATATACTCAGAGTTGAGAGTGGATTTCATGCTCTTTATTCAGCTCATAGTGGTGAGGAGGAATGGAAGTTCCCCCACGTGATTGGCTACTTCCAGGATTCACCTGTAGGTGTAGGCCAATCAGGTTGTGGATTCACTTCCACCTGGAGCTGGATTGGGTGGCTCCTGTGGACCAATCAGACTGCTGCATTCTGGACCCTATTGTTCTAGGAGCAATCAGACTGCTGCATTCTGAATCCTATTGTTCTAGGACCAATCAGACTGCTGCATTTTGGATGCTATTCAACTCAGTACATAATACCCTGTGTAAGTTGAGGGTTAAGTTACAGAGAGGTTTTGTCTTCCCTCAGAACTACCTGGCCAATGAAAGCACATGCCACCTCAGTGAAGTTCATGCCACACTGCTTGGTCACTAAGCAGCACGCCCTCTTCTTGGTTAGCTGAGTTACTAATTGCAAAATTCACTCTTAAGTCACACACAGAATGATCTCTGCTGTTACACTTCCTGCAGCTCTCATACGAGACTTCTGAATAAAAACTGAGGCTCTGAGACAAAAAAAAAAATCCAACTCTATTTTATGGCATTGGAGAGAGAAAGGCAAGAACAAAGGAAGGACAGGAACAAATGGCAGTTGTTTATAATACCCATTTTGTGGAGAGAGTGTTGTTTCTCCTCATTGGAGAGAGAGCTACAGAAATGACTTCTACGCCAATGATGTAAGCTTACTCCTTTCTTCAGTTTGCTAAATACTGCTGGGGGTTTTTCTCCCTCTTCTGGATATACACATACTCAATTAAGTTTTCTTTCTTGCTGGCTAATATCCTGTAGTGTTTGGAGGCCCATCTGTTGCCTACCTCTGTGTTTTCCAGTTTGGGAGACCTCATGGAAAATTCAACACAGATTCATCTGCAGACAGAACAACAAAGTCAGCATTTAACTGTGCTGAATTTTACAGAATTTTCTCCTGCGGATGGTATTGATATCTTTTAAGTGAGCGGAGTAATGTGGGAATGATTCTCTAAGTTATTGACAGGTGTCCAGAGAGGAGCTGTGTAAGAAACATTTTGATCCTTGAGAATCGCATCATAATGGATTGGGCTAATCTCCTGGCTTTTCAGATCTGTCCATGTCTAAGACATATCTAAGGTCACATTGTAGCTATAGACTAATCAGACTTCTTGCTTCATCTTGCTCAGATGCCAAGTTAAAGCACTTCCCAGGCTCTGACACCATTCCTGTTATAAAAGGTCAGAGTTCCCAGATACACCGGAAAATATCACAGACATCCAGAGCCTCACATTCACTTAATAGCCATGGTATTGGAAAATATTTTTCTAACTGCTGGGAACAGTGTGTGAAATCCATGCCAGGACATATTTCCTTCAAAACAGTGGAAGAAGTTGATTTCAGCTTCTGCATTTTCAAACTGCAGTTGAAAGCTTGCACTACAGTTTGTGTGTGTGTGTGTGTGTGTGTGTGTGTGTATTAGTGGTACAGTCGTAACTCAGAAATCGAGCAGAATCCATTCTGAAACATTTGATTTCCAAAGCACAGCTTCTTATTGGCTGCAGGAAGCTCCTGCAGCCAATTGGAAGCCATGGAAGCCCCATCGGACGTTCGGCTTCCAAAAGAACGTTCGGAAACTGGAACACTCACTTCTGGTTTCCGATTGTTTGGGAGCTGGAATGTTCGACCCCCAAGGTATGACTGTTTATCCCATTGTTTATCCCATTGTTTATCCCATTGTAAAGGGCTGTCTAAATGAAGAAAAGGGAGCTGACCACTCATATTTCTATTTCATTTAACAGGATAGGTTTAGGGTGGCAGAGTCCACAACCAGTCACAAGCTACCTGCCCTGTGTGGGAAAGAGGAAAACATGTAGGACAGATTGCATATGTAAGCCTAGCACATGAAATAGTATTTAATCGAGTAAGTCAGAGATCCTCAGAAAATCAAGTCATTTCTGTTTAGGTACCTTAAAATGTTTTGATCTCAGTTTAAGAGATCAAAACAGATTAAGTCAGTCTGACATCAATACCAGGGAAGATTCTGGAGCAGATCATTAAGCAAACAGTCTGTGAGCACCTAGAAAGGAATGCTGTGATCACCAATAGTCAGCATGGATTTCTGAAAAATAAGTCATGTCAGACTAACCTGATCTCGTTTTTTGACAGAATTACAAGCCTGGTAGATGAAGGGAATGCAGTGGATGTAGCCTACCTTGATTTCAGCAAGGCATTTGACAAGGTGCCCCATGATATTCTTGTAAAGAAGCTGGTAAAATGCGGTCTTGACTATGCTACCACTCAGTGGATTTGTAACTGGCTGACTGACCGAACCCAAAGGGAGCTCATCAATGGTTCCTCTTCATCCTGGAGAAGAGTGACTAGTGGGGTGCCACAGGGTTCTGTCTTGGGCCCGTTCTTATTCAACATCTTTATCAACGACTTGGATGATGGACTCAGGGGCATCCTGATCAAATTTGCAGATGACACCAAACTGGGACGGGTGGCTAACACCCCAGAGGACAGGATCACACTTCAAAACGACCTTGACAGATTAGAGAACTGGGCCAAAACAAACAAGATGAATTTTAACAGGGAGAAATGTAAAGTATTGCACTTGGGCAAAAAAAATGAGAGGCACAAATACAAGATGGGTGACACCTGGCTTGAGAGCAGTACATGTGAAAAGGATCTAGGAGTCTTGGTTGACCACAAACTTGACATGAGCCAAGATGAATGTATTGCCAAGAATGTTGTTTCTGTTCCAAACATTGCAGATTGTGGACAAGACGGAGTGTTTCCGGAAGTGGCAGAGAGATATTTCTAAATTTGTCTGGCAGGGCAAAAAGCCCAGAATTAAGTTTAAGATACTAACTGACGCAAAAGAAAGAGGGGGCTTCGCCCTGCCAGACTTAAAGCTGTACTATGAAGCCGCAGCTTTCTGCTGGCTAAAAGACTGGCTACTTCTCGAAGACACTGATGTACTGGACCTGGAAGGTTTTAACAACGCTTTTGGTTGGCATGCATACTTATGGTATGACAAGGTTAAGATCAATAAGGTCTTTAAGAACCATATTGTCAGGAAAGCAGTATTTAATGTCTGGACAAAATACAAACACTTATTGGAAAACAAAACTCCGAGGTGGCTTTCACCTCTGGAAGCCAAGGCCCAAAAAAGACCCAATATGGAGGCCAAATGGCCAAAATATTGGGAAATATTAGAAAAAGATGGAGATAATTGGAAATTGCAGAGTTTGGAGAAAATGAAGGATAAAGTGCGAGACTGGTTACATTACGCTCAGATTAAAGAAGTCTTTAAAAATGATAAAAAGGTAGGGTTCCAGGTGGAGAAATCGAAGTTGGAAACAGAATTGTTAGAACCAAAGACTAAGGTACTATCAAGAATGTATAACTTGCTGTTAAAATGGAATACACAAGACGAAATGGTTAAATCGGTTATGATAAAATGGGCTCAGGATATTGGGTATAATATTATGTTTGAGGACTGGGAAAGGTTGTGGACCACTGGGTTGAACTTCACTGCATGTAATGCTTTGAAGGAAAATGTAATGAAAATGATATATAGATGGTACATGACCCCAGTTAAACTTGCCAAAATATACCATTTGTCTGAAAATAAATGTTGGAAATGTAAAGAACATGAAGGAACATTCTTTCATCTCTGGTGGACCTGCCCTAAAGTGAAGGCCTTTTGGGAAATGATATATAATGAGCTGAAGAAGGTATTTAAGTATACCTTCACTAAGAAACCAGAGGCCTTCCTTCTGGGTATTGTCGGCCAGAAGGTGTTAAAGAAGGACCGAACATTTTTTATGTACGCAACAACGGCAGCAAGGATACTCATCGCTAAGAATTGGAAAACTCAAGACCTACCCACACTGGAAGAGTGGCAGATGCAGCTGATGGACTATATGCAACTGGCCGAGATGACTGGCAGAATCCGAGACCTGGGAGAAGAGAGGGTTGAGGAGGACTGGAAGAAATTTAAGATTTATTTACAAAAATATTGTAATTTGGTTGAATCTTAAGAAGGATACTAGATCATAAATAATTGCCTACCACTGAATTAGATTTGATTTTGATGATAAGTGAGATTAAGGAAAATATAAATTTTTTGGAGAATTGCTAGATTTTATTTAAACGAGCGGAGATAAGATTGTAAACAAGTGGGTAATTTGCTTGGAAAATTTTTTTTGTAACGATGTAAGTGGGAGCGGGAGATGTGAGGGAGTCCAAAGAAGCGACGACGAAATTATGTTATGATATAAGAAATGTTGTTTAATATTTACACATGTGTATTCAAAAAAACCTTAATAAATATGCATTAAAAAAAAAAACTTGACATGAGCCAACAGTGTGACGCGGCAGCTAAAAAAGCCAATGCAATTCTGGGCTGCATCAATAGGAGTATAGCATCTAGATCAAGGGAAGTAATAGTGCCACTGTATTCTGCTCTGGTCAGACCTCACCTGGAGTACTGTGTCCAGTACTCTGGGCACCACAGTTCAAGAAGGACACTGACAAACTGGAACGTGTCCAGAGGAGGGCAACCAAAATGGTCAAAGGCCTGGAAACGATGCCTTATGAGGAACGGCTAAGGGAGCTGGGCATGTTTAGCCTGGAGAAGAGGAGGTTAAGGGGTGATATGATAGCCATGTTCAAATATATAAAAGAATGTCACATAGAGGAGGGAGAAAGGTTGTTTTCTGCTGCTCCAGAGAAGCGGACACGGAGCAATGGATCCAAACTACAAGAAAGAAGATTCCACCTAAACATTAGGAAGAACTTCCTGACAGTAAGAGCTGTTCGACAGTGGAATTTGCTGCCAAGGAGTGTGGTGGAGTCTCCTTCTTTGGAGGTCTTTAAGCAGAGAGCCAGTGTGGTGTAGTGGTTAAGAGCGGTAGTCACGTAATCTGGGGAACCAGGTTCGCGTCTCCGCTCCTCCACATGCAGCTGCTGGGTGACCTCGGGCCAGTCACACTTCTCTCAGTCTCTCAGCCCCACTCACCTCACAGAGTGTTTGTTGTGGGGGAGGAAGGGAAAGGAGAATGTTAGCCGCTTTGAGACTCCTTAAAGGGAGTGAAAGGCGGGATATCAAATCCAAACTCTTCTCTTCTTCTTTTTCTTCTTCTTCTGAGGCTTGACAACCATATGTCAGGAGTGCTCTGATGGTGTTTCCTGCTTGGCAGGGGGTTGGACTCGATGGCCCTTGTGGTCTCTTCCAACTCTATGATTCTATGATTCTAAGATTTAAGATGGTATTTTATCTTTGAATCCCAGAGCGAATCCTAGCTGAATTATTTTCACTATCCTTTTGATAGCAATTTAATATGCTGTTGATTGTCCCCCCCCCTAAAAAAAGAAAGAAAGAAAACATGTTGGAGACTGCATTCATCCACTTGTCCCTATATCTGTATATCCTTTGTTTGAGCACAGTGACTGGTTTTCAATAAAACCCCCGACACTTCACTTTTGCTTATGCTCACCTTCTCTATAGCTATGTTTGTATAATATAGGGAAGGATAGATGATGGGGTAGCTACCAACATCTTGATTACTGGATACCATCTCTCTCTGTTCTGATTTCATGCTATTTCCTTTTCATCCAGCACCATAAGAAGCCCCCTTTCTACAGTGCTGACACTAGAATATATCTATAAAATACTTGTATTAAATCCAATAAAGCTGTGTTTTTTACTCGTGTATAGTAATACTCTGGATAAATCTTCTTAAGCTTTCTGGGTCTTATTTGACACTAAATTAAAATCTGGTCTTGTATGGCATGTTCATTCCCTCACTTGTCTCTATTGTCTATGTCTTTCATTTGATATCAGAAAATCACCAGGGGAATGTCAACCTATATTTCCCCCTTTGAAGAAACTCATACACACCGATGCTGCTGGGCAGTCTTCAAGGTCGTTATTGTAATGCTTGGAAATTATCCCTCCAAAGTCTAATCAGTATTTTCGTTTGTGCTCCTTTATGTTCTGATTTCTGAAGTTTTCTTGCATAGATCAGCTTTTAATCAATCAGTCATTCTACACTTGTATAGCACTTTCATGCCATGGATCTGAGGAATATTTCCAAACAATATGATAATGTATACAATTACCTACAAATTATAGAGAGCTCAATTCTGGAACAGAATGCAAATTGTCAGATAGCTACTTCAGTGAGCAAGTTCACTAATTTCTAGAACCTCCTGTGCCAGAAGAAAATAATAATACCATCTTTAAATGAGAGAGAGAGAGAGAGAGAGAGAGAGAGAGAGAGAGAGAGATATGAAACAACAATTTCTAAACTGTGTGATAGCAGCCATTAGGCCTGCATAATTGACTTTGGTACACAAATGATAAAGGGCATGAAAAAGGCATAAAGATACCACTATATTACTAGTTAGCAAGCAGGGTTGGAAACCGTAAGGTAATTTGTCCTTTCATGTACCTTCCAGAATTTTACGGATGAAAATAGGTGCATTTGATTTATATTGAACAGGCAACTGGCTCCTACTGTGATAGTGTGCAAGCAAACATAAATGAGCTATTGAGAGCCCGTCATGCGCTGAATGCAGTGCTGGAGACTGAACTTCCAGTTGCTCCTCAGGGTCGCCTTGAACATTACAATCAAGTGGCAATGGCAGATACTCGAGTAACTTGCACATCTGCTTTTATTATATAGGAAGTGGGTATTTTCCCCTGTGAAAGGAGACATGTGGACCTTACATGCACAGGGAATTCAAACATCATTATGCAGGAGAAGTGTGCACTGTCCCTCTTAGAAAGTTCAAATGGGAGCACAAAACTGAACTCATACACCTGCTGCTTCTGATTTGACAATAATGCCCAAATCCACACTCAGCTATAAAACTTCCTTGCTGGGTGGTCCTGGGGTAAGTCGCAATCTCAAAATAACCCTATTTATAGGGTTATGTTCAGAGCGGAAGGAGGATGGGCATGAAATACCCAATAAGGTTATAAGAAATATTATGGCAAGCCCACTTGCACCTTCACCTCAAATAGGGGCTTCCAGTGGATGGGACCAGCATCCTGAGCCAGAAATTTCTGCAAATTTCTGTCAAAATTTGGCTCTTAGCTCAACTTCAGGAGAAAAGATGTTGTGTGATTCTTTCTGATGTGTGAAGATGATTCAAGATGCTTGAAGAGCTCAAAGAATACATTGGAATAGTAGCACCAATTTTCCTGCAGAAATTTTACAGTTGTTCAAGTCTTGAGCCAAGCCCTAACAATTTGGTACATGAAATGGTAAGGTTTATCTTCATATTTCAGAGTTCAAGGTCTATTCCTAATAAGGAAAATGGCATTCTGATTTTCCCAAGTTGTTCTGGGATATATGCACTGAGTGAAATACCTTAATTTACCTCATTTCGCAAATTATGAATTACATACCTCTTTACCAGGTGTGTAGGAAAATGTTCTGAAATGTAAATTAGTAAATTGCTTCAAATCCCTGGAGGGGAAATGCTCAAGAAACAGATATTAATGTTTAACTCCTCCCTGTAAACATTGTGCTACTTGCATGGCATCACTAATAGCAGCAACCAGGCCCTGTTTCTATAACTGAGAATAGAAGCCAAGAAGATAGGAGGGTTCTTTCTATGGCTCAGAGTGGTACTAAGTCTTCCTTTGGAACTCTGCTGTCAGCTACACAAGAGGAACGCCGAATGCTTTATAGGAGATCATGCAGTCCAACCTAAAAGGACCAGCACAGGAGATATTTCAAAATAGGAAAAATTGGATCCAATTCCCAACATTAAAATGAAAGCAGACTATACAACCTGCGTTGCCAATATTGTTGGATTTAAGATTTGGAATGAGGTTATTCAGACTATGCCCCTGTTCTGTCATTACATCAGAAATGCACAATTCAGTAACAAACGTATTCCCAAAGGCAGATTTACAGCCATTATTATGGGTTTCATCCACCTCTAAATGTTTGGACTTCATTTTCTGTGTACCTGCTGTTTGAATCTGTGTACGGTCACTCTGAATTCTACACTACAGCAGAAAATGTTATTTCTTTAAAAATGTACCCGCTTATCTTAAACAAAAATCAGTACAAGAGAGGAAGATTAGATACAAAATACAGCTTATTTCACACTGCTGTCTTGTAGTGCCTTGACATCATAGGCCAAATTTGAAACTTCCTGCTTACATCAGGAACAATGTATTATTGGAGTCACTGACCTGCAGGAAGATGAGCAACAGATCTTTGACTTCCCAAAGCAGAGGCATTTATAACTTCTAAAATGATTGTGTTATCTACATTGTAACACATAATCTTTCTTTCATACTCACAATATGTTGTTTCTGATTTTTCTCCTTAAAGAACATTGGTGTGTGATGGCTATTTGATTACAGTAGCTGGGCTATCACTAGGGGTGTATCTGATCACCGCAGAGTGAAGCATTATCATTTTATTATTGACAAGGTTATGTTAATATTGCTTGATAGTCTAGGATGGTCAAAGGATGTCTCTTTATAGGAACTAACTTTTAGAAGATGGTTTGTTGATGTAGTGATCTCCCAAGAATGTTTTGAATAGGATCCATCAGGTGGCAAATCTCCCAACATCATAGCTGGGGGTGGGGGAAAGTATGGATGAAAGCCTTAGGGGCAGTGGATCGGTTGCATGCTATAGGTGTTCACACGGCTTGTGTCCACCTATGCTCTACTTACACTTTTTAATACGGTGGTACCTTGGTTTACAAATGTAATCTATTCCGGAAGTCTGTTCTTAAACCCAAACCGTTCTTAAACCAAGGTGCACTTTCCCTGAGGCTTCCCGCCTCTGGTGCCCTTCCACCATTCAGATTCCGTTCTTAGACTGAGGTAAAATTCTCAAACCAAGACACTATTTCCAGTTTTGTGGAGTTTGTAAACCAAATCGTTCTTAAACTGGACTGTTCTTAAATCGAGGCTATATCAAATATTACAAAAACACTAGCTTCCATTCACATGCATGGAAGGCAGTGCCATGTTTAATCTGAAACAGGGCCATATTTTTAATCCTGTACCTGAAGTCACACCTCTTTCCTCCAAGAATGGCAAATTCAATGCATTTGGTCTAGCATTCACTACAACATCTCTCATTGGCTGGGATTACTTCAGGAAATAAGGATCAAAGGGTAAAAAACTATGGTGCTGAAGTAATCCCATGGAAACAATGGCTGTGAACAAGTTCAAACAGTGTACTTCCCTGCAAGTAAAAAGCAAATATTTTTTCTGGAGCTTTTTCATGCCTCTTAAAAGCAGACTGTTCGTCCCAAAAACATTCACAGGCAAATATTTGACACAGCTCTCATTCTGGAAAAAATGAAGTTAGTTTTTTCACACTCTGGTTAGCATTTGCCTGTGGTGCATTTATGCCTATTACCAGAAGTTCACAGAAGCAGCAGAGATTGCCATCTGGGCTCTTCCACTGGCATCCTTCATAACTACTTAAGACTAATAACACAACATTATAAGCAGGATGGAAAATCTACATGTTTAGAAGTTTGTATACACCACTCATTTAAAGCACAAACCCCAAAAGACTCATGGGAACCATAGTTTACCCACCACAAGCTACAATTCCCAGCACCCTTAAGAAAATACAATGCCCATGACACTTTGAGGGGGTAATGGGCTTTAAATGCATTGTGTGCACACATCCTAACTGGGGAAAAAACCCAAGAAGAAAATTGTAGGAACAAATGAACAGTTCTCACAACGGAGGGAGGAAAGAAGTGCACACTTCAAGGACTGCTGGTTTTCAATCTATTCCTAAATAATCTGGAGTTAGAAGTAAGCGGTGAGGTGGTCAAATTAGTTTATTTTCTTAAATTACTGTTCTGCTGTTATCTTTGGAGTGAGCATTTATTTGCTACTGTTGCAAGGGCTGTTATAGGAACTAGAAAAACTTACTTCCAATGAGGAAATGAACTAGTGGGTCTATTTCCAAATCAGGCTCACCTCACCAGTCCTGTGGCAAAGACTGCCATACCATACCAGTTGATGATGCCATCAGGGGCTACATTTGCAATATATATTGAAATAATTTTTAGACCTCTTTCCACAGTCATGGCATCCCACAAAGAATCCAGGGGAACTGTAGTTAAAGGTATTGAGATTCAATATTGGGGGGGGGGAGCGAGGAAGTAGGCAGTATGCAAGACCCTTCTAACCCGCTAGGTTAGCTTCCTTTGTTGAGGTGACAGCCTGGCTGAAAGGCCATTAAGGGAAACAAAGGAAATGGACTCTGTGTGAGATGACCAGCTTGCAGTTAGTTGGAAGACAAAGCTAGAGATTGGAGTAGAGTTTTGATGCTCGGAACCCCAACCATCACAGGATCAGTTTGTACTTGTGTAAATAAACCATATATCATAAAGACACCACAGTCTCAACTGTGCCTCATTTCCAAAAGGGAACATGAACTCGCACTGCTCAGAGATTGAAGTGGCAATAGTAATAGTAGCAGTAGTGATGATGATGATGATGATGATGATGATGATGATGATATAACCCCATCTTTCCTTCCCCAGGAGCCAGGACAGCAAACATATAAGTGAAAAAACAATTAAAATATCTACAATTCCAAGAGTGGTTTGATGATAAATCCCTCTTCCCAAGGGAGTGTGGGAATTTTAGCGCTGTGTGGGGAACAGGGATCTTCGAACAACTCTCAGCATCCTTAACAAACTGCAAGCAAACTCCCATAATTATTTTGGGGGAAGTCATGTATAATAGTGCTTCAAATGTATGGTTCAAATGTGGCTTGAAAAGAGAGCTAACATACATGGGACAGAACAGGGTACAGTGAGAGCTCTGTCTTAAGAAAGTGATAAAAGAGTAACTTGGTAGTGACATCCAGGAAGATGTCTATGTTTGGGCAATGAAAACATAAAATAATAAATAGCATATCTAAGGTTTTACTGTTTGTTGAGATGATGAAATCATAATAATTTTCATTACATGCCCTAGATATGGTTGCTAAAATAAGGAAATTCTGAGATGAAAGAGGCATAGAGAGCATCAAAGAAACTGTTTAATATGTTCGGGAAAACCATGAATATTCATGCCAATGAAATCACGTTACAACCTAATGGAACAGCAGTTGACCACCATGCTGCTGAAATGTAATTCAGACATAAATATTCGGATACCTTTCTACGGTGACAAACCTCTGGAATTGCAGTGGAAATAAAAGTATATAGCATAAGTCATAACCAATGTATTATTCTTGGATGAAACGCACATACTAATAGGAAGAAGGGGAAAAGAGTCTTGTCTCTTGCATTGTGAGGTTGAAATTTTCACTGTTGGCATTCCCCAACTTAGTGAAATATGATCATTAGCAGCCCCACTAGTGCAAGCTTTTAAAGCAGAGTCATCTGTTAAATTCAATTTTATTTCACTGGCTGGTGATTCAGATAAGTCTTTTCCTTCCTGGAATGGTCATCTATGTGCATGATCTTCAAAAAGCAGCATTTAGTTGCCAACTTCATTCCCAGTTCTACCCTTACTCACACAGCACACTTGGATCATGATGCCCGGCCACACATAACCCCACAATAAAACAGAATGAAACGTTTATTGCCTACAAATGACATTGTCTCACTGCTGCTGAGACAGCCCAAAGGTTCAGGTCATTCAATTGCTTTGTAGTGTTAAGCAAATGAACAGAACTGAATTGACCATTCTAATACAAGGGGCCTATTGTGTTCATTCTTGACCCATGCAAGATCACTTTGTTATTCAAATATTTTCATAATTGCCCCAATCCAGAGCTTCATGTGTGCTTGAATGCTAGCATAGAGCTCTTATGCACCCCCTCTTTCAATGGATGGAGCAGCAGTTCCACATATGCTAAAATGTGTGCACACAAATATGCACCCTCCCTTTGCATGCCAGGGTGCTGTTGTCTATGTGACTGATTGCTGGTTCAAGGCCAATGCCGTGTAAATTTGGGGAGGTGTATAACTGCTATGTTTCCTGGCTGTATTATAAGAAAACACCATAAATGTTCTATCAGAGGCAATAGATGAATTGCTGTGCCCAGCAACTTATGTTTAGTAACACAATTTTTGTTATAATTAGATAATTCTGTTACTGCATTTTTAAGTCTTTCACTTCCACTTCACTTCATGAATATGTAAGAATATAGATAATTTAACCATTGAGTTACTTCACTACCCAGTTCATTTTGCTCTGCAGTGCTGCAATAGACTTAATGATGGTTCTACAAATGACTTGCTTGTTAAAGCTCCAAATTTAATAAGAAATTTATTTCTGCTGACAGCTCCACTGTAGTTAGCATTCAAAATATCAAAGGACAATTGCCAAATGTTCATAATGCAAGTTGTCAGGAGTGCAATCTGGAATAATGGAATATACATCTTGCAAACTTGCACTTTGATATGGCAAATCACTTGGTCAGCAAGCAAATTGATTCATTTATGATTTCCTATTATTGCAAGTAGTGGGTATGTTTTTACAAGAAGTTCCACTCTCTGAAGACTTGCAAAATCACCTACAGAACAATATCAGTTATGGATATCAGTCATACTGAGTATACTGATACCGAATACATGGATAGAAAATTTGCACTTGCCATAAAATTATTTTCTCACAATTCAAAATGTCACAAAGGATTTAAAAATGATGGTGATGATGATGAGATGAGGATGATTTGGCTTTCAATTTTGGCTTATTTTCTGCTTAACATTAATCCAAAACACTAAGGGTTAAATTGCACATTGTGTTAACCAGGGGAGCATCCGCTTTTTTTAGGGGGAGCACCCAGGAAGTAAGAGGGGGTGGGAACACAAAGCGCCCATTAACATCAAGTGTTATTGGGTTAAGTGGAATAACCATGGGGATATTGTGGAGACTAAAGCCATACTGTACGCAGCATTCGTATAGGTGCTCTACTTCAACATAAACACTTCTGTGCTTGCATCCTGACTGTACGAGACACTGGGCCAGTTCACATGTACCAATCCTGGATTAGGGCCAAGTTATACATTATGTTAGTCATGCTTTAAAGTAAATGTCTTTAAAAAGGCCACTTATTTTGAAGAAAAAAGGCAGCAGTTTAGGAGGTGTGATATTGTCCTTCACCTCAGGCACATAAATGTCTAGGGCTGGACCTGCTTACAGTCTTCGCATCTGTTCTGACTGCTGGAGCACCATTTCTCTATATGATTTATTATTATATTCCACTGAATATTAGAGTTCATTTCTTAACCCAGCTGTGCTATACACACCCCACAGTCAGCTGGATCCTTCCATTTGCTTGGGGAAGGAATGCATCAGCGATACCAAAGCTCTGACTCTGTTTTATTTCAGCCTTGATGGGACATCAGGAAAATAATAAAAGAGGATCAAACTGGGACATTAACCGGTAACAACTGACTGAACCTGGTGCTTTTCATTCAGCAAACCCTTTTTGTCCATTTGCAAGTGCCCTTAATTTAGAAAACAGATTTTTTACTACTATTCTTTGGGCACTGGCACTGACTCAGGACCAGCTATTGGCAGTCCTCTGCTGTCGGCTGGCCCTTGGCAAAACATTTGGTCTGATCTATTCTCAGAAACTCACTTGCCAGCTGTCTAAAATCTATTCAGAGCTCATCTGTGCTTTGGAATTGCTTCTGACCTGAGGGTTATTGTGATTGATAATGTAAGCAGATCTTCAAGAAGATGAAGAAGAACCAGCTAACTATATGATCAACAGGCAAATCCTTGTCAAATGTGTTTAATTGTGGTAGAACTATCTTGATGCCACTTGTTTGGCTACTTATTACAGCACCAAGGCCCCCCAAAACCCTTTCTGCCCATAGCCAGGGAGGTTAAAACATTATGGTTCATCCTGTAGAGGCCGTATTATTTGCGTATTATGGGTGACCCCAGTATTTGAACACTGCTCACCATGTGGGTGACTATGAAAACAGAAAGTCTCCAACCAGCTCCTGGAGCACGGTCGACATGAGTAGACATGCCACTAGGGAGGACAACTGTTCACATCCATATCTTCATCTGAGATTAATAGGAAGCTGAGATGAATGGGAAGCTGTGGGGGACATCAATGTGTGAATCACACCTCTTCTATTATTCAGATGATATTGCTGGATTAGGGCAATGAACCACCTCCAGGTTGTTATCTCTCTTGTTATTATCTCTCTCAATGGCCATCATTCTTATTCTAAGTACAACAGGGTTGGTCAGGAATTAGAAGTGTTATGTCTCCCAAGTTATGCATCCTCTTTAAAAGAACCCCCACTCCTAAACCCAGTATGTGATGTAGAACATGTTCAAAAATGATTGGGAAGATGCAAAGCTGTCTTATAGTGAGTCAGACAACCAAATTGTCTAGCTCAGTATTGTTGACATTTTCCAGGATTTTAGGCAGGGGCTCTCCTAGCCCAACCTGAAGTTGTTGGGGTTTCAACCTGGGACCTTTCATTTGCAAAACATGTGCTCTGCAACTGACCCATGGCTGAACCATTAATTCTTCTTAGGTTTTCTTATGCGTTTCATGCTTTGAATTTAAAAGGGCACACACAAGTGAATGCGTATGTTCCATGGCATTCTCAAACCAAGGAATTCCAGTACTGGTTGTGATCAGAAGAGTAGACTAAAGTGTTGTTGATTTAAATATAAAAATATAAAATATTTCAAAGGTGCATAGTAAAAAAATAAGGTGTCTTGCAAAGTCAGCACTGTGGAGTCTGAAGGACAGCTGAACAACCCGAAAACCAGGCACATGTTAATGTAATACTTTAGCCTGCAGTTTTGAGAATACATGCCATGACCCTTCCTCAGTTTTTCTTCAACTCTTAATAGCACATAACTCAGACGTAGTTTCTACCTGAGTGGAACATCTGACTTTGTTTTACAAGTAATTCATTAATGAGTCACCTACATGCCTTAGGTGGTTTATATCCATTATCCCCACTTAACAGTTTGGCCTCAGGATGCCTTTCAATATAAATAATCTTCGAAGATGCTTGTATAGCAGAAATGTGTTTCTTTTTATAGCAAATCTGAAATTAGCTAATTTTATTTGACTTTCTTTCTCGAGATGAGCATGAATTATGAAATACCATACAGCTGGCACGAAATTTACTAATATGGCAGGGCTCCGACAAACTCTGCACAAATACACAGAACACATGTTCCAGTCATTTTTCTCTACATGACTTTTAACTGGTCAGGTGGAGTTTTAAAGTAGACCTTGACGGATGAAAAGTCATTTTAAATTGCATCTCACATTTCAGAAATAATTCTTTAAAGCTCTCGGTACTTCCTCCATGATTTATATTCTTTTTTGTGTAAGTCCTCTGAGAGGGTCAGGAGATCCCAGTTCAAGGAGTAGCTTTGGTATTATCCCACTCCCCCAAATCATCTCCTGCCTGTAGTTTTCTATTAAGGTAAACTGGGAAAAATAAAACATTAACTCTGCTAAAAAGGAATCTTACTTTTAGATATATTGAACCAAATGTATAACATATTGCTTTCCAAGAAAAATGATAACTACTCTAGTGACTACATAAATTGTTTCAATGTTCAAAGTGGAACAAAATTACTAGGCTTCCATGGAGCCAACCAATGGAGTGCAAATGATTCATGCTGTCTACCAAGTATGTGTTGCATTTGTGTTTCCCTCCCTCTTTCCATTTAGGAGCTCAGCTGAGTATCCTGTAAGGTAGGGTAGGCTCAAGGCTTCATGAGCTTTGCCACAGAACAGATATTTGGACCTGGGCTTTCTGAAACAGCAATTGTTGTTGAAAGGTGGAAAGCCTTTACAGGTGGAGAAAGTTACTTGGAACAGACACACAAACCACTCTTCGTTTCTCTTTGTTTTTCATTTTTTTTTCCAGTTCAGCTGCCTGTACTTCCAGATCAGTTTGCATTTAAAATAAGTTCACATGAAAATCCGTGAAAATTTTCACACGCTCTTCACCAAATATACACATTTTTGCATGCAGTTATGTCCCAATATAGGGGACGCGGGTAGCATTGTGGGTTAAACCACAGAGCCTAGGACTTGCTGATCAGAAGGTCAGCAGTTCAAATCCCTGCAACAGGGTGAGCTCCCATTGTTCGGTCCCTGCTCCTGCCAATCTAGCAGTTCGAAAGCACATCAGTCACGACTGGACCTAATGGTCAGGGTTCCCTTTACCTTTACCTATGTCCCAATATAAGCATTTTTTGCAAACAATTTTACCTAATATATATATGTTTTACTAATATAAGTGTTTATAATCATTTCTAATACTCCCCCCCCAAAAAAAATAACGTAAAAATATAAATACAGAAAATGAATGCACACTTTTCTCTAATATGCAGTTTTCTCCACACTTTTGACTGGGACACCCCAGAATTAAAGAAGCCATCCTAGCTTCTGATTGGATGTCCCATTTTCAGTGCTGAGTTCTTCCACGAGTCAGCTGACTCCTGCGAGAGCTTAGCACCAAAAGATGCACATCTTGCACATGAAAGCAGGCACCCAAGTCGGAACCCATGGAGGTGGAGCAGAGGGAGTTTCTGGTGGTGCAAGCAAGGCTGCCACCACTGGCCTCAGAGGCCATGTCTCCATTGCCTGATACCACCCCCACCAGAGGAAGAGAAGAAGACAACAAAGACGAGGATGGCAATGGGGAAGAGGAGGAGGAGAAGGAGCTGGAGGTACTGGTCTGGCACTCACTGAAGGAGCTGCCACCGGTAACAGAGACAGGGGCTGGGGCTGGGAAGCCCCAGCTGGCTAACATGGGGAAGTGGCAGCAAAAGATACATGTCCCAAATTAATCAGCAGAATGTGGGTGGGTAGGCAGAACTACACTGCAAAACTGGGAGAAGTATGGAGGCCAGCTGTGTTGTGGTTCACATACTGTTTTGGGAAGTATGAATGAGGTAGGCTGGTATGAAAATTTGAACCAAACAATTTTCTTCCCTGCTTATTCTTGTATGCCGTTGCCTCTCAGAACTGAAACACACAATGAGCAAGCCTCACATGCTGCAGCTATCGCTGGGCCACACCATTCCAACTGCGAGCGGGGTGTGGGGTACGAAGTCTTTCAACAATCCTCCATAAACGCACACAAACCCTGCACGTAATGAAGCTAGCATGTCACTCAAGCATTCCGGTTTTATACATGCAGGTGGTTGTACTAGGGAGGCATTCAAACATATTGTTCCCCATCCAAAGTGGTACTGCCCAGCAAGATATGCATTGTACCAGGTTGCTGATAATGTAGTTTGCCTTTAAAAATAAGCTTTGAGAGACAATCACTTTCACCCCAGACAAACCCACCACTAACACCTCTATTCAAACCCTCACTTCCTGCTCTTGCCTAGGACACAGCAAACCCTCCTGAGGTCGATGAGGGTGTTTAGACATCATCTGCAGTGCACCTGGGGAACGGAGTGTAACTCTAGGAATGGAAGCCTGACTGAAATCAGTATCAATTTAAGGACTTCCTACAAAATCAGTACATATTAAGGGCAGCTGCATAAATCAGCTTAGCTTTACAGAAGGCTTCATAACTGTATTATTTAATGTAATAATAACCTTGTCCTTTCTCTGTGGGAATGAAGTAAGTGAACATACATTTTCACTATATATCCCACTATATTTTGATCCTGAAAACAATATAACTTTTTTATTTTACATGCTACACCTTAAGAACAATCTTGTACAACAAACTAAATTTATATTTTCATATAAATTGTAACTCATTTTCAACACCATTTCCTATTATAATATTTATATTTTAATGCTCTCTCATAAATGGTTTTAATTTTGGTCTAGTTATAGTAGTCCATTTCCTTCATGAAGCTAATCCATGGTGTTTTAGCAAATGATAGGTTTTGCCTGTAAATAAATCATGATTCAATTCCCTCAATGCAATTAATTCCACATTCTTATTCCAATATTATAGCTTCTAGTGATCGTCCAGCAAATACTATTGCATACGCTCATTAGCTTTCTTTTCATTTTACAGTATACGATCATTATCTCCTAGGAGGCAAACTAACCACTGTTTGTCCCTAATCACTATTGAATCTAACTATTCTATTTTCTGTGTTGTAATTCTTACCACTGGAAAGCACCTGTGCCTCCAAGACGTCATCTGACAAACTGGGAAACTTTATTCAGGTTTCTTCATTTATCCATAAGAAGGATGAAATTGCCATTTGAATCAGAGCTCTTATTCTAATCCTAACATCCCAAAGTGAGAAAATCACCTCAGGGGCAGATGCTGAAGGGCAACAGACCCCCCCAACCATCCTCAAGAGTCCCCACATTTCTAGCCATTGGAGAACAAAGCTATACGTGCCACAGGCCTGTCATACTCACACATCCTTTTAAACTAACTTGCTACCCTCAGGTGAATTAAAATGGCAGCCCCAAGCCACAACATTTGTAGGTTAGAATGGTTTTTGTTGCTGGTGGTGCAACCTGGGTCAGTGTAAGGAGATGGAAGGGAAGATGGGGTGAGGCCTTCTGAAGAAATTTGGTTATTGTCAACTGGTGCCAACTCCTGGCACTGTAACCATGCTTCATTCACCATACTGGCAGCTGGCAGAAATTTAAAGTATGTCCAAGGAGGCTAAAGATTATCCCTAGGCCTCTTCTGCTTGTTTCACAAAGGAAAATCACTTAAATAATGTAACCTCCTCGTACCTCAAACCTCTCACAGCACCAATCTTTTGCCCACAGTATATCGCATTGACACTTAATATTCCGCTCTAAAAACCTTACCAATATTTTAGAGAAATGAAAAATCCACATTTTAAAACCTACAGCTGCTGTTCATGGCTGAAAAATGATATTCCAGGGACTTAATACAATAAAAAAAAATATTATTAAAGTAAATCTACTGTATTGTGAGATCTTGTATTACATGCAGCACAGCCATAATACATCATATAATTTCATTAATTAAAAAGAAAATCAATTACTAACGCTTACATTATTCTGAAGCCTTGCTGTGTAACCACCACAAATATTCATTTAAGTAACAAGTACCAAATGAAAGAATGCCGTTTATGCTACATTTAGTCCATATGTGTCAAAGACAAATATGAATCATTCTTTCATTTGTTGCTCCAAAAGAATCTTAAGCAAGAACAAATGAAGTAGTATGAAATCAAGAAGACTTTGAAATGCTAACAAAACTGAGTGCTTCCTAGTGTGCTGCTTGGTGGAATTGTAAACAGACCAGTGGGAGAAAACAAAGGTCAAATAAACATGGCTAATATAAAAATGTTCACTCAATAATGTGCTAGACGGGCAACTTGATGCATGCAGCTCTAAAGGTGTGAGCAGCAATACTGACTTGGGTGACATCACAAATCATGTCAATCAATTAATTGTCTGTCATCATGCACTCCATGCTGCCTGAAATCCTATGACATTCCCTAATGTAAGTCAGAGCTGGAAAGGGAGAAGAGCAGATAGTAACAATAGAACGATAAACTCAGTGTAAGGGTCCATAGTGGGGGAATGTAGCATCAAATTCACTTTATCTAAGCCCCCTTCATGGATTACCTGAGAGAGAGGGGTCTATACAGTGAGCTGGGAGTCGGTCTGCACCGCTGGCCCTGCCTTTGGCATTGTGCAGTGAGGATACACATCTGAAAAGGAGCCCTTGCTTTTCAGCTATTTATGCATACAGGTTCCATACTACTAGAATGACCACACAAACGTTGGTGCGAGGCTAGCCCATCTGCACAATGCTGTGGATGAAGCCAGTAGTGAAAGAGAGAGAGGCCCAGTGGGCAGCTTTCAAAGTCAGGTTGGTTTAGAAATTAAGTTGAGCTATGGCCAATGGGTGTTATTTTCAAAGCTTATCTTAGAAGACAATCTTATGTGAGTTGAGAAGAAGTCACCCATCCCCAATAGAGTCCTTCCCCCCATTGCTTTTGATAGGGCATTAGATCACTTTAACAAATTAGTAAATTGTTTGGTATGTTCATCCCAATTACAGTTTGGAAAGCACATAGCATATGGGGGGAGCCAGGTAATGGCAAGTGTCTAGATATTCCAATGATGAGTCATTCCATGAAAGAGTGAAGTCCTGCAATAATTTCACTATCCTGGCCAAGATGTCAAAGTGAATCTACACTGAATGTCAAAAGACAGAATTTTCATGAGACTTGATTTTGGCTTTACAGTGTCGTCATAATACCAATCAGTATTTTTTTGTAAGCAGGATTCCCTCCTTTGAAAGTAATCAATTTAGCCAGGTGTCAGAGGAAAATGCTACTCCCTCAGTCAAGGAATTTTGGAATGGGACTGCCCCTCAGCTGAAATAGGATTTTTTTTCCAGTTGCGGACTCGGAAACAGTAGCAAGATGATTTACAGGTAAGCACTTAGTTCTCCCATCTGACTCTTCACAGCTCCAATAAGTGACTTGAATTGTGTATGTGCAATGAAATGTCAGCCCATCTCTTTACCAAGTTATTTTCCTACCCCAATCTCATTACGTTCCTCTTCGTCATATTGAATTGTACTCATCACTAATCTACTTACCTGTACGCCAAACCAAGTAATTTTAAAATGTATTCTTCTTTGCTTTTTGTATTGACTCCATCTCCACCTCCTCCCCTTCCCCATTTAGTATCATTGGTAAGGGACTCATAGTATTCATCCATTCATTTTCCTTCTTTCAAGCCATTGATATTTAAAGTGAATAATGTTGTTCTAACATTGATCTTGTTGCGCTTCACTAACTGCCAAGAATAAACAATATAAGTTTATGGCATTGATTTCATGGATTTCAATTTCCCCCCCAATCACATTCTTGTTAAGCACCTTGTAAAATGCTTCATGTCACATACTCATCTCCTTTGCTTCATGATCTAAGTGTACCCAATAGGCTTCGCCTTGGGATTCCCCCCCCCCGCCTTCCCCTAGTGGCTGGCACACTGCTGGTCAATGGAAACAGATCTAATAAAAACATCAACCATAATAGCACATGTAAAGTTGTTCTGCTACATGTGTGCTGCTGTGCTCAACCTGCTGCTATCCAAGCTGTTCCAAATCTTGCAACTTTCCATTGTATATTCAGCATCTTGCAGAGTTCTGAAAAAGTCAAATGCAAAAACAGACTACTTTCTGTAGTAATGCAAGACTAGCTTCTGAAAAGACTACATTTCAAACATCAGCTCAGCCACAGACACTGGTAGAAGTCATGGCTGCATATCCTAATTCAGAATCTTCACTTAAGCATGCCTATTTCTAAGACAATTAGTCTGTGGGTAACATTTTTCTGGGATCAACGGCCCTATCCTAGAAGAATGCAATTATGGCATGTTCCTTCCAGAGGAAATCATAGGGTAAAGAAAGGCAAGACTTTATGGTAATAGTTTCCTGTAAAGATACTTATGCATTCCTTTCAACGACAGTGTCTGCATCTTGAGCATTTTTGTCTCCAATATCCTATCATGACATTTGTGTGTGTGTGTGTGTATATGCAATGAATGCCAACAAAATGGACTATCCTGAGCAATAAAAGTTGAAAATTCAAAGCAGCTGAAAGGAACTAAAAAAGAAGGTGCCTTCTGAATTTTGGCATATCATCCCAATTTGAGCTTCTGTGTGCATATGTGATTTGAAAGAGAATGAGTTATGTTTTCTTTTTCCTGCTTAGCTGTTTTCACAGGCCTACCTGGAGTAGAGAATATTTTTGTGAACTGTGTATGCCCAACCAAGATTCTTTGAACAAATCTGAATGGGCTTCCTGATGACACTGCATTCAGAAGACAGCACAGAAAATGTGTACACAGAAAATGTAAACCCTAGTAATCTCCTTGCAGCTGAGACTGCCATGCTTTAAATCCCCCATTCATAAATTATGTTGCATTCTGAAACCATATTCCTAATACCATGTCTCTGCAAAACCACCACCACCGCAATAACTTCCATTTCATGTAAATGAAAATGAACATTAGATGCAATGGGTGTAAAAAAACCTAAAGACTGTCATGCTATCATGTTCATAGATGGCTGTGGATGAGAAGATGAAAATGTATTTTCCGTTACATACAGTATATGAGTGAGTCATCTATGAAAGGTTGTAGCTCAGTAGTACAGCATCTGCTTTGCATGCAGGAAGTCCCAGGTTCCACTCCTGGCATCTCCAAGAAGGGCTGGGAGAGACCCCTGACTGAAAAGCTGGAGAACCCCTGCCAGTCAATATAACCATTATTGAACTAGATGAAGCAATGGTATGACTCAGTATATGGTACCTTCCTATGTTCTTATAACTCAGCCCCTCCCAAACACCATTATAAGCCTGATAATAATCATATGTTTAGAAACACCCTACCAAAACCCTGCATGCATAAATGAGACTGTTGTCCCATGTATTATTATTACTGTGAAATAAATGCAAGCTCTCAGTTCCATTCATGTCGGTGCCTGAATATTTCAGTGATGCCACATCTTCTGCTATTAAGGAAGTTCCTTGTTTTGATCCAGTTAAACAACTGAGTAATGTGCAGAAGGTATGGTACTTTACTGAAAAGCATCACAGTGCAACAAATATCTTAGTTCTTCAAAAGGCAATTATGAAACCTTTGTACGGTTATCTATTTTCCTCGATAAATAACACTTTTCGGGATAAGTTTGATCAGGGACCAAGGGAAGCCACATTTTTTCAGAATGAGGAGACATTAATCTGTTTTCCCTCCAGCTGAGATATTCTCCCCAACTGCAGTTGTTGGCCGGTGGGCCAAAAAATTTAAGCTGACAAAAGAGAAATACAAGTTTGTATGAGCATTGTGGCTCATCCATCTGCAGGATGCATAACCTCACAGCTGTTTAAAAGCAGGAGAGGAGAGAATGAAAGTCAACTGAGGAATCAGCAAAACGACTTTTATTGAACGTATGTGTGAGTCAACCCCAGCCATTGTGATTAATGTGCATGATACCAGTTTGTATTTCAAAGATTGTGGCTTCTGTTATAATCTGAGCATTTCAGCATTGACCTCATGCATAAGAAATTAAAGATATTGTGAAAAAGAAACTATTGAAAGATTCAACTATACTGATGCTTTGATTCTCACACTTATAGGCAGGGCACATTTTTCTCTCACCATACATTAGAACAATATGTTCTACTTGTAGGATTGTATGTATGGGTTCACAGAAACACTTTATCCAAAATTAGTGGGAGTTTTCCTTCAGTCATCTCATGACTGACATACATTGCACAGAATCTAAAAGTTCCCTTGCTCCAGTGAAGGATGGGAACTAACCCATGTAGTCCTGAGTTATGTGACAGATCCAAGATGCTTTAGGATGAGGTCAACATGCATGATTATCCTGAGGCTGGATTAACTTAAAGGGACATGAAATCCTCATATGTGTTGGATCCTTGGCACAATTCATTTCCATGTGGATTCACTGTGAAACCAAGTAAAATAAGCAGACCATGTGGTAACAGAACACTGATTGTGTAAATAACTTCCTAGAGCCAAGGCCAGATATAGTTCCAAATATGCAAATAATACTTTTTATATGCTATAATTGCAACAATTTATTGAGCAAATGCATATTGAGTCCCAGTGTAAAATTCAATATAACATAATGGTTAATGTTGCTTGTTTCTGTTTAATTCAATCAATTCCCCTGTCTTTTTTCACAACATTTTCAATGAATATGATGATAACCAGGCAACAGCCACAAAAGGCAGCCCAGAAAATATCACTCTACAACCCTATTAATACACTTCTTCTCTGAACCTCTAGTTGGTAGGCCAATGCTTTTCAAACAAAGGTCAGAAGTAAACAAAAAGTACTCAATTCAATCTGCCCGCAATATTTTATGAAGTGGAGACCTTTTATAAATCTTGGTCTAGGCTGAGTTGCAGCCTATCAATAGACAAAGCAAAACTTGTCTGGCATCAACAGTATATGCTAAAGAGCTGTCTGCACAGCACTGAGGCCAAACTGTCTGCAACACATTTGTTACAACTCTCCCATCCCAGGGCAGGCTAAAACAAATTTATCAGGCTCAGAACTGTATAAAGCCTTTGCCTGATGTTCTAGTGATGTTGGGCATATAGTCAATCTATACAAAACTTGAATTAATTTAGGGAGAGTCTTATGTGAGGAGAAAAGGCAAGACATTGTGTTTGTTGAATACAGTTCAGAAAGCAGTTGAGAGCTCTCTCTCTCTCTCTCTCTCTCTCTCTCACACACACACACACACATTACCGCATACTCTGTGGGGGTACAGCACTAGGACTCCTAGATGGCCAGTCTGTAAGTTCAGAGTGACAAGGAGATAGGAGGAATGAGTGATTCTGTGATATCAGATGAATGATGCTGCTATTCAGAATTTCATGCCTCCCTTCTTGCTTCAAACGATGTATTCTGTCAACACTCTCCTACTCATGGTCAGGGTGTAACACCTGCAAATGTATATGTGCTGATCTTGGGGTATTCTTCCAGACAGAGGTCACATTCACAGGGGCCTGGTTGAGTACTGCTTCCTTTAGTTGGGAAAAGATTGTCAGGCTTTATCATTTTCCAATGATTAATGAAAAAGGAAACTGCATCCAAAAATTATGAAAAAGGAAATGTTCGTGGAGTTCTCATGGGTGGTGTGCAGTGTTCCTGTTGCCCTAACCTTACTTTTGAGATGGTGGAGGGGGTGAGTGTCCTTCCATTTATACTACAAATCTGTACACTGCAGCCTCCTCAGGTGCCCAGAGAAAGATGCCAAGAAGTAAATCCTCCCATGGGACTTTTTCATATCAGGAAGTGCAGGCAGCCAGGGAGGCTGCAGAGTGCTAGAGAACTAAAAGCTTAGCTGACTTACAATTATATAGTAAGCTCAAAATCCTGCACTCACCAAAGTTCTAAAGAAATTCTCAAGTGCAAAAAGAATAAGGCAGGAAAAAATGGAAGCTTCTTTTGCAGCAGAAGGAAACTTTTGAGAAATTTTTTGGCACAGAACTCGTCTTAGGCAGAGAACAAATCCAGAAGAGTTATTGACCATGCATTAGAACTAGCCTACACTCAACTCAGAACCACCCTAGCATCTCAAAGGAGAAAGATCCCACCATTTGCCATGGAAAAGGACCATGGGGAGGCAATAACCCCTGAAGCCACTAGCCCCAAGTGATCCACCTACCCCAGGAAGCCACAGAATCAAGGGACTCTATGACCCCTGACTTCACACTGACAGCTTGTTCCTCTGCCCACCATTACCCTGAACACCTAAGGAGCAGAGATGGTGACTTGGCTGAGCTGAGGCTCAGAACAGAAGACCCAATTAAAACCTGCCATTTCTGAGTCCTACTCATGAGGATGGGGCAAGGACTGAAGCGTGCCCAGGGCTCCAGGAAGGAGTTGAGCAGGAGGAAAAGCTTTAAAAGCAGTAAACTGATGCTTGTCTGCTGCTTCGGCAGCAACAGCTTCTTCTGATTAGTTCCCTGTGCCTGAACTCTTGGCTCCCTTGCTAACTGAGAATACTTTGCCTCAGACCAGCTCCTATTGCTCTTGCTTTGCCAGACATGCCTTGCTGGTATAACAAAGAATCTAACCAAACCAGTCTCAGGGGCATCTACCCCAACCACTTTCAGAATGATTGCTGGACTTTGTTTGACATAGTAGGCTACCGGTTGAGCAGATCTGACCCAATCAGCATTGTGAAAAGCATATTCTACTACTGGGCTATGATTCTTTTAGGC
This sequence comes from Podarcis cretensis, assembly GCF_951804945.1. Classification (NCBI taxonomy): domain Eukaryota; kingdom Metazoa; phylum Chordata; class Lepidosauria; order Squamata; family Lacertidae; genus Podarcis; species Podarcis cretensis. Next base: position 43,180,300 of record NC_137174.1, on the reverse strand, counting down.
TCTATTTTTTTGCTCCTGATCATTATTTACATCAGGTTACCTCAGACAATACTGCCCGAGGTGCTTCAGAACCTCAGGCCAATATGCCCAAGCTACTTCAGAGCAGCAATACGAAAAGTATGGAGCATTGAAAAAAAGTATTATTATCGTATGTTTTGGTGCGAGAAAAATGGGCTGTTACATTTGCATTTGCAGCGGTTGAATTTGTTGGCATTAAACCTGCAGTGTTAGTTCCTGGCGAATGGCTTAAGACAAAAGGCATTTGCTGTATAAAACAGTATCAAGCTTTTTAAATATAAGAAAATGATTTTGCTTTAATTTGATCTCATTTCTTTCTTCTCTGAAACCCTTTTTTCCTTTCAGATAAAAAAAAAACCCAAAACAAACAAAACACCAAATCCCTAATCAAAACATATTTATTTATTTTTTTGCCCAGTGGAACCTTGCTAATAAAAAGTGGGATAATTGATAGCAGTTTGCAAAAAAATTCCCCTTTAGCATTTGTAGTTGAACTTGTCTATTTTGGCCTGAGGGACCAGGGAAAAGGGAGTGGGTGTTGTTATTGCATTATTCATCTTGCAAAGGAAATGAAATGTACAATGCTCTGATGAAGATACTTCTGTCTTTGTGAAGCAACTGAGTTTATTCTGAGCAGTCTTTACAGATTACCAAATATTTAGCAGAACAAATCAGAGCCTGCAAGAATATATTTATATTGCAATTGACAGATAAATCCTGTAGGGGGAGTTTGCTTATTACTCTTCTAGTGGAATTGAATACAGAAAATAACTGTAGCGATGTTTTCATACATACAGTTTCACAGTTTAAACAAATTGCAGCATCATGCAAGTCAAAGTTGCAGACATGCAACACACACATATTTTTATAGTTGCAAAATTGATTTCCAAAGGGAGAAGGGAGAACTGGCAGCTCTCGCTCAGATTCCTAAATTTGACACTGCTGTGTAGGCTTAAGGAAGTTGTGCACCTGTGTCATAGAATTCTTAGCAGCATGCAATGCAACACAACCTGGTTTTCCTCCTCAGTCCTTAGCCTTTAAGGTGATAATGAGCCTAGAGGCTGCCTTATACCAGGTCGGACTATTTGTCCATCTAGCCCAGCATTGCCTACATGTTGACTCCCAAGGTTTACCCTTGGCTGCGGCTCACGGTTAAGAGGAGAGACTGCACTACTTGAGTGCAAAACGTCTGAGACTGCATTATAGCCAGTGAGGGACTTGCACCAGCTTGCTGATACTGAACCAGAAATTGAAACCACTCTATCTGGTATTGGTGGGCAAGGGTCTGCAGAACCAAAACCTGTAGAATCAGACTGCACAGAATAGGAGATAGGATTGATACTTAGAAAAATGCAATCGTCCTCTTTGTTTTTTGGAGAAAAGTGTGCCTTGTCCTGTTTGGACTCCAAACGGGATGTCTTTTTCATGTATTCAAGCTCTTCCTCCTCCTCCTCCTCCAAACTGTGTGGGCAGAGGATGGGTCTGATGGGAGGAGGAGAGCAGAAGTTTAGGTGAGACAATGAGGAGGACAGCCAAGAATGAGGGTGAGAGTTATTGTGGGACGTGGGCAAAAGGTGGGGTGGGAATGGGACGAGTTTGAGAGAGAGTTTTTGTGCAGGGAGGATGGGTTGCAGAGAGAGAGAGGAGGAGGTTTGCAGGGCACAGGCCTGCTCTGGTGCCGGCAGAGAGAGGTTTCTTTTTGCCCTTGCAAAGGGGGCAGGTGAGTTGGACTTGGAAAGCAAGTGGGTGGCGGGGTTTACAAATGGGCCTTCTCTGGTGGAGAGTGGAAGAGTTTGCAGGGCATGGGCAGTAAGGAAGGACAGGTGACCAAAGAGCAAGATCAGAAGAAGAAGAAAAATTCAAGGAGCATATTCAGTGCACCTATACGCCCTATATGGCCTAGGACCCTCATACCTATGGGACCGCCTCTCCTGGTATGACCCATGGAGGATCGTACAGTCTTCAAATGAAAACATCTTGGAGATCCCAGTCCATAGGGAGGTTAGGCTGGCCTCAACCAGAGCCAGGGCTTTTTCGGCTGTGGCCCTGATCTAGTGGAATGCTCTGTCACAAGAGACTAGGGCCCTGCTGGACTTGACATCTTTCTGCAGGGCCTGCAAGACAGAGCTGTTCCACCAGGCCTTTGGCCAAGGCACAGTCTGACCCACTCCTTCTGTAATCCTCATAGATCTCTAGCCCAATGGTTGCCATTAATTTGGCTCTGAATTGATTTTAGAGTGAATTGATTTTAGAATGTATTTCAATTAATTGATTGTGATTTTATGTAAACTGTGTTATTTTTACTGTTGTTAGCTGCTCTGAGCCCAGCTTCGGCTAGGGAGGGCAGGATATTATTATTATTATTATTATTATTATTATTATTATTATTAATGTCCAGAGCAGAGCAGCTAAAACGTGATGGCACTGTAAACCCAATTGCAGTGGTTTGCTTTGAAGTCATTGCTGCACCAGGTAAAATAATTTTAGCTCCCCAGTCCTCCCCAACCTGTCCCATACTTTGCTCGACCTGTTCTTTATTTTGGCCGACCAAAGGTGGCAACCCTGGTTCTTTGTAAAGTGAAATATAAATACAGTAAATAAACATGCAGCTTCCCCTTCATGTATGAGAGAAGCATCACCACCCACATTGTTGCAAGAGAAGGGAAAGGGATATCTGGCAACACACTATTCTCAGTGGGAGAAGAAAGACTGCTTAGACCCTGCAAATGTTCATGTGAAGAATTAATATTACATTGTGGCCATTCAAGCAACCGAAGAGTAGCAGGTGCTAGAAATGGTGACTTAAATTTTCAAAGAGAACATATTTTAAGAACCCTATATTCTTTCCTTAGCTTACAGAAACTAAGCAGCTGGAGATCTGATTACGGGGCCTGCTCTTGGTGCCTGTTTTATGCAGGATTTCTAATTTTAGTAATATGGGTTTTGTCTAATATAGAGATTTTTCAAGACATTTTCCTCAATATTATGCATTTTTTATTACCCACATTCCCACTAGTATATGCATTTTTACTCACTCTCCCCCTATTAAACATTTTTGGGTACTCACTTTTTTTTGTTTGGGAACTATACCACATTTGGAGAAACATGGCAGTATTTGGGTATTGCATTCTTTTGGCGCAAGTAAAGTAGGCTCACCTAAAAATGGAAACTGAACTGCGTTTCCCACCCATCCCTATGAACAATATGTTCCATGCAGCAAGACTCGCTCTGTCTTTTGAAAGAGATGCACTTAATTTGAAGCTTTGTTCTTATTCCAGAGCTCGACAGCCCTACAGAATGAAATATATTTCAGAACAGTGAAGCTCCACAGGATCCCTGATCTTCAATATTATTGTCGGGGATATCTAATGTGGAAACTAGAAATAGTGATGTTAGTAACTGAACTGAAGAGCCTCTCCAGGGGATTTGCAATTTACTTTTCTTTCAACAATGAAAAACAGCTTAGTTAAACTCTCCATGCTTCATGTAACAAGAAACCAAACACTGAAAGTGGAAAGCCAAACAATTGAGAACTTTCCAAACTACACTTACCACATGGAGAAATGTGGTTACTTAACCCTTGACATTCTACAGATATCCAGGCATTGAGCACTTTCCTAAATGCAAATTAAAAATCAGGGGCATGCTCAATTCTAAAAAGAAAGAAAGAAAAAGGAATAGAAGCCAAGAGTTGCTCAAAAGTTATTTCTTAAATTATAGTGTTGCACAATTCACCATTTAAAATGTAAACATGCTTCACCCTAGCATTTCTTCTTCCTTTGAACATATTCCTCCATTCTGTCTTTCTACCAAACTGTTTACATCTACAGAACCACATACCGCAAAAGGACAAACAGAAATAAGGGGAGTACATATCTTAAATGGTTTTTGGCATGACCTTGGCCTACCATGAGAACGGAAGTTAAGGTGAAGGAATTTCGATGACCACAGACTAGCTGTCTGTTGGAATATGGGCCAGAAAACTATTTCACTTCCCACATCTATGTAAATGCGGTTGGGCACAGTTCCTACCCGATTACCTCTCCAAAGTCCTCGGACAGAATGTCATTGACGGAACACTGTCATGGTTTGGAACATTCTGCAGTCATCTTTCTATATCATGGTGGGTAACAAATGTTTCCGTTCTTCCTTTCTTCTAATCACATCAGGCAAGAATAGACATACTAGATATTCTTATAGGATTAACTATGTCATCCCATTGCTTGTCAAAAATCGCACCTCCACAAGCGCAGCAGCACACAGATTGTAGACTGTCAAGAATTACGTATGCTACACCATAATTTTGCTTGCGACTTTATTGATAAAAGGTTTCCTCTAAATTGCAGTGTGAGAATGTGGTTGCTTTGAGAAGCATCAAGGAATTTAGCAGCCTAGCCAGAAGCCACAAAGGAGTCTAAAGAACTTACTGTACACCAATCCCTTCTGGAGTGCTCCCAATACCATCACTTAACGATCTGAACGGAGCATCTTAACCTAATTATTTGCTATCTGATAACATTTTGCCACAGAAATGTTTGCTTGAATGTATCTTATCAAAGGAATGTTTGTGCCTCGGATTAGTCGCTGCTTGGTTAAAGATTTGTGTAATCAGCTTAATTCGTTTTAAAAAATACAAATACCTATTACCACTTAATTTGTATAATAGATATTGACTGTGCAATTAAAAATTAGCAGGGCCTATTAAAATCATAAGGTCAAGCAAACGTTCAACAATGCATAGGTTACTTCGCTTATCTTTTGTTTTGAGTTCCTATTATGCAGCACAGACCTTTTGGGTTTGCAGAACAGAAAAAGGTCACAAGTGAAACGAGATGAATATTCTCAACTCATCCCTGGGCAGACATGTACACAGCAATACACTGCCTCTACTAATTCATCACTCTCAGGTTTGAGAGGTGGCAGAGGGTTCATAGAAAGAGAGTGGATTGATGGAGCCCAAGAGGTGGGTAGTCCCTTGGGTGGGAATCAAAAGCCACTAAAAGAGCAGTAGGATAAAACCTGTTTCTCCTATCCTTTCATTACTCCTCACCAGTGAGCAATGCTGCTGTTTAAGATGTTCAAGGCTGCAAATCATATGAAAACTATTTTTTATATATCCTGATACCTTAATGAAGGTTTTTTCCCTACCCTCCTTAGATTTACAGTGAGAACTTACTGCATGTGCTTATGATAGAATTGTGTTGAACCACTGACCTGTTGAGAGCAGATCTTACCACTATTTATACTGCAAAAGTTCACTGGCCTTTTAAAAAAAGAAATTATATATGTGAGTAACAAAAAACAGATATTTGGGGATTGGGTTTTAGAATTTCAACAGGCTGATTTGGATTGCCTAGATTACATTCCATATTATTAAACAGACTATGAAAACTTGAAGAAGTAAACTAACAAAACAACCACATACCTTTTGGGATATAATGAGACTGTAACCAAATAATGAGGGGATTGTCTTTCAGCTAGCCATTCCCAGTCTCGTCCACTCCAGTTGTTGTTGGGACTATGTGACCCAGCATTCCTCACTACTGGCCATCCTGATTGGGGCTGATGGGAATTGTAGTCGAAAACACCTGGAGGGCACCAAGTTGGGGAGGCTTATTGAAGTTAGTAGGAATACAGGAAAATGTCTGTTTGTGTTCAGTGTGCTTGGAAGGAAAAGTGAGTGGCACACTGAGATTTCAAGAGAAGCAGCAGAATGTTCATGTTTATGAACATTTCCCATGGTATTTGTAACTCTAAGGTTTTATTGTACCTGCATAGCAATGGTGAGCTAACTATATAGTGGTATTTGACCATCCAAGATCCCAAAATCAATAAGCAATTAAGCCCAGAGGAAAATCACTCTAATAAATTATTGTCTATGGGTTTTATGTGATCCATTTTGGAAAGGCAGACCATGTTTATATGAGCAGAATTCCTTTCACAATGTTAGAACCTGTGAGTGGGCATACAAGGAGATGATTGGGTTTAATAAGAAAGTGAGCAGGTCTTTCTAAAAGTTTTGTTAAGTTCATTTTGTAGAAATAGTTTAATGTAAGGCTAATGGATGTTTAATTAAATTAAAAGGCAGAAAATAGTGAATTAATAGATGGCAAATAGTGTATTAAAAATGAAATTACTTTTCACATAACCAATAGACCCTAGAATTCATTTGCAGAGGGCACTTTTAAAATCAAATATCTAATGAACTTAAAAATGTGCCAGACTATACTATATGCTGGGACGCAGGTGGCGCTGTGGGTTAAAGCCTCAGCGCCTAGGACTTGCCGATTGAAAGGTCGGAGGTTCGAATCCCTGCGGCGGGGTGCGCTCCCGCTGCTCGGTCCCAGCGCCTGCCAACCTAGCAGTTCGAAAGCACCTCCGGGTGCAAGTAGATAAATAGGGACCGCTTACCAGCGGGAAGGTAAACGGCGTTTCCATGTGCGGCTCTGGCTCACCAGAGCAGCGATGTCACTCTGGCCACGTGACCCGGAAGTGTCTCCGGACAGCGCTGGCCCCTGGCCTCTTAAGTGAGATGGGCGCACAACCCCAGAGTCTGTCAAGACTGGCCCGTACGGGCAGGGGTACCTTTACCTTTACCTTATACTATATGCTACATACACTTCTAATGTACAAAGTTCTTTGCCATATTTGGCAGATATTTTATATTCATAACCTTATGAGGCAAATCAATATAATTTCAATTTTAGAGATGATGGATAGAAGCTGATAATGTTGCTGAATCTTGTCTTAATGAGTTAATGGTTGCCTTATAGTGTGTTACAACTGAACCCCACAACCTATGAGGTAAACCAGATGGGAGGGGTATAAATAACAAAATAACTACTACTACCACTACCACCACCATCACCAATCTGCAATTATTATTAGCAAGGATGCGCTTTTTTTGGCCTATCTCAATTTTCAGTTTCCAAGTCACCTGGTCTTGTTTCTGAACTGGCACCTGCAAGTTAGTAATGGGCCATACTTCTGTTTTTGATGTATGGACATGGCTGAGACTGCTACATACCTATAGCTGGCTGTACTTTTCAGTCTGAAGGGTATTTTCAGTATTGTTGCACTCTGCATATGTACACTGATTGAATCGCAGAGCAGAAAGAGGAATCCTAATGCTAGCATTAGCCATGGGTGATGAAGTAGCTGACTGGCAGCTACTGCATGGCAACAGAAGGTAAGGCTTACCGGGCATGGGCCAGATCACTCCCACAGAGATCCTCCGTGGGCTGGACCGGTGCAGTGCGATGTCAGAAACTGTGTCTGCACATGCCCGTGGTGTCGGAAATCACTTCTGTGCATGCCCAGATGCTGGAAATCGCGCCTGCGTATAAGCGATTTTCAGGTTCTGGGCATGTGCAGAAGCCATGGAAGAGAGTCCCCGTGCTGTGCTGCTTTAGGGCAGTGCACAGGGACTCCCCGAGTGGGCGGCTTGCTTCAGGGGCAACTCGTGGACTGGTTAAACAGCCTGCGTGGGTCGCTTCCAGCCCATGGGCCTTAGGTTGCCTATCCCTGGTGTAGAGGAATTCCCATCCTTACTGTTAGGTCTGATTGATGGGGTGGCAAGTGCCATAGCGAGCTCCATTTACTTGCTTGACTCCTGAGTGGACAGCTGCCCTTGCTGACGTCAGCAGCCTGTATCCTTGCTGTGATTGCCATGCTCCAGTGCATACTCACAACAGTGTCTAGGGACACCAGAAAGCAAAAGCAACAAATTTATACAGGGTACTGTTGTGTTTCAGTGCTCAAGTTTGGGATGCAGCTATGTATGTTTATGCCAGAATCCAGGTCTGAAACATAAGGCCCTATGGCTGCCACAGGCCCTCCTTTATGCACCATCACCTTGGAAGGTAGGGTGGTGAGGAGAGCTTCCAGATCTGTTTTGGACTCGAGGGGATCTGATCTAAAAGGGATCTGGGAGGGGGACACACCTGCCCCCAAATATTTTAGACTGAGGCCTCCTACCTGCAATCCAGAGTGGTTTAACAGTAAGTCTCTCTTCACTGGTAACTCCGAAGCTCTGGGAGAGAAATACGGGCCTCCCACCAATTCTCAGCACCTTTAACAGACTGCAGTTCCCGGAACTCTTGGGGGGAAGCAATGATTGCTTAAAGTGGTATCATAGCACTTTAAACATTTCGTGTGAATGTGGCCTTGGTGAGATTCCTCTCCCCTTTATATCAAAGAGGTGTTTGTGTGTGTGTGTGTGTGTGGTTTTTTGTTAAGTTCCGTTCCATTCTCAACTTGGCTTTAGTTCTTTGCTGGAACAAACTGCCTTGTCCTTTTGAATTTAGGTTGATCTGATAGGCCTTGGTAATCTTCTATGTGTTCATTCAAAGCTATGTTTGATTTTTGTTTATATTACAGATTCTCCCACATAGATATTAAGGCAATGAAAACAAGTTTTCCATCCAAAACAATTACAATGAAAAAGCAAGCAAACAAGCATAGGTTTACAGCAAAACTGCAAAGGAAATCAACTAAAAGTTTAAAAGAGGAAGGAGAAGAAAGTTAGATTTAATTGATGCCAATTAAGACTCACTCTCCTTTGCAGCAGGAATATGAAGGAATCATACATTAGGTTTAAAGGATATATCCAATTTTGTTCTACCACAAAAGAAGAATGCTTTAATTTTTGGCTTACATGGGTACCCAATGTTTATTCTGAGCTCCTAGATTGGGGGTAAGGATCAAATCCTATTCATCTTGAACTCAGTGGGTAACCTCCCAGTGGTTTCAAAACACAATCTTTGATCCTTCTCACTGGCAAATGAATCTCTTTTACCACACAGACAAAAACACATTTCTCAAACCAAGCCTTCTATCCCTGTCATTTTTGTCCTAGATTGTTTCTAGGACATAAGGGTAGCACATCTTGGCAGAAGAGAACTTCTAGTATCTGTGCCATATTTTATAGTACAGCCTTTGCCAACCTGGTGTCCTCTAGATGCTTTTGGACTATAATTCCCATCAGCCCCTCCTTCCATTAAAGCTTATACTCAGGTCTAAAAACTTTTCATGTAAGGGAACTGTGAGAGGGGACAGTGTGAAGAAGGTACAGAGACCTTTAGATTCACTATCATTCAACCAGCATTGCCCAGCAAGACTACAAACTCATACCCTCCAACATTTCTCTGCTGAAAATAGGGACATCCTAGGCAAAAGTGGGGCATTCCAGAATCAAATAAGAAACCGGGATGGCTTCTATAAATCCATGACTGTCCCTGGAAAATAGAGACACTCAGAGGGTCTGCAAACTAGACCACCAGAAAGATCTTTCATGCTAGATGCTACCCAATACTCACTATCTGGTTCCTGCAGCTTCTAGCAGTGCAACACTACCTACTTTGTTGCTAAGCTGTAATATTTTCCTAGGTAAGGTAGCCATTTTGCTGAATATAAGCAAATATGTGTTGCAATCAAGATGGTAAAACAGCATTGGGAATGGTAGTGTAATAACAGCAGCTGGAGAAATGGAGCTAAACTGGGGGGGGGGGGGACAGATGGGCTTCTCAGAATGATATTGGGTAGAAGGCAGAATTCTTCCCCCACACCTGAACCAAATACTCTACTACAGCCAATCCAAAATTAAAATAGTCGTACACAGCCTTGGATCATATATTCAGAGAGACACAAAGCTTACTACCAGGTCTAAGAAGTTCACATACAGCATACCCAACACATTGTAATTTTATGTTATTTTAAAAACCCAAACTTTAGGTGTCCAGCCCAGAATGGATTGGCTATTTATTTTACCCTTTTATTTGTATAATATAAAATTCTGAAAATCATGTAGCAGTTTCAGGTTAATTTGTTGTTATATTTGCCAGCTTATTTCATTGCATTATTAAAACATTTAGTACCGTATGTGTCATTAATATTCCAAAATGTAATTAGCATATTTAATCAAAAACAATTAGGAGCAAGCACTGCTTCCCTTTTTAAGTAATAAAATATTTATGGCTGGAATAAACAAAATGAAAGCCAAAAAGCACTTTGAGGTGTTGATTTTGTATGTGCGGAGGGGAGGGGGCGCGGATAAAAGGGGGAAAGGAAACACATGAGAAAGAAGATAACTTCTAGTGCATAACTGCCTCTGGTGGATTTCTTCCATGGTTTGCCTCTTGGGAGTTTCAATCATTGTGTGTCAATTCCAAAGAAATAAAATTTCATTGTGGTTCCTCAATACCATAATAATACTATAATAAAAGAAGATACGTGAACTAAGCAGAGTTGTGTAAATCCCACCTTGAATTAGCTTTGCCTGGTGAGATCTTCCTTGTGGGCTATAAACACCGTGAATGCTGATTAGGGCTTGAGAATCTTGACACTAGAAACTTGACCAGAGAGGCAATAAAATTAAAAAGTAATTGATCTTATCAGAACTCTGCTTCACCATCCTCATTGCTGGGCTCAGGCGGGGACTGCAAAAATGCCTTCTTCATATTTTCCCCCATTTTTCTTTATTGTCGCCATGTGTCACACTGCTTTGGAGGTATCACGAGCAGTGAGCATCTAGGACCCTAAATAACTCCATTAAACACTCAAGCACTTGGCGTTGCTCAGTCTTTCCCACACGTGGATTAGTAATAAAGCACAGGATACCTGATAAGTCCCAGTATTGCCTCTTTGTTTGTACTCAGCAGTGCATACACTTAGACTTAACTGTATTCAGCAGGGCTGAGTATATTTCCAGAATTTGTATTTGGGTGCTTTTAACCTGAAAAAACAGAGTTGGCAATATAACTGGTTTGACAGGCTTGTAGAAAGTAGAGCTGGGGCCGGAAAAGCTTCACATGATTTCAAAGTAGTAAAATAAAATGTAACGTTTAAAATTTAAAACCAAAACAGGCTGGCCTCGCAAAAATACATACAGTGGTACCTCAGGTTAAGTACTTAATTCGTTCCGGAGGTCTGTACTTAACCTGAAACTGTTCTTAACCTGAAGCACCACTTTAGCTAATGGGGCCTCCTGCTGCCGCCGCACCGCCAGAACATGATTTCTGTTCTCATCCTGAAGCAAAGTTCTTAACCTGAAGCACTATTTCTGGGTTAGCGGAGTCTGTAACCTGAAGCATATGTAACCTGAGGTACCACTGTATAATTATTGTATTTGAACAATGTCCACCATTGTTCCCATATGCTTCCACCGACACAACAGGATTTCACCTTCCCTCTACTCCCATGGAAGGCCTGGCTCATAGTGTGTAAGAAAAAGGACCCAGAAGTGGAGACAGCAGGAAAAACCCTGGCCAGCTCCATCGCCCAAGCGTTCTTAGAAGTGAGTGAATTAAGGACCTGGCTTGGTTGTCATGCCAAAAATGGACAGTGGAATTGGCAATCTGCGCGGACAAAAACCATATTAAACTGCAGTAAGGGAAAATTCCAGAAGAGTCCAATCATGAGTTAACCCTTTGGCTTGCCAAGATTCGGATCAGTGTACCAACTATTCTGGAAAAAAATACACCAAAGAGCCAGGGACACTGGAACCTGGAGTTCAGCCTGGAGCCTGTGGCTGTCCCTCCAGAATGAAACCACATGGAAATGCTTCAAAAAGTCTCCCCATACCTGCAAATCCTCCCACACATCCTGTGTGACTCATACATGGTGATGAGGCTTGGAGAGACCCTTTGTGATATCACAAAGCCACCTCAGAAAGACCCATCTGGTGGGCAGCAACTCGGCAAGTGAAAATGAAGTGCCCCACCATCTCCAGAAATCCCTCATCCACACCTGAAGCTCTGACAGTTTCTCAGGTGGATGACTGCATCAGTTCAAGGCATCCTATTCAGCGCCTAGGTAGGCAACTCTTGTAAGAAGGCCCCTGGTCTCCTCCCCTGTCAGTTGCACCCCTGAATTCTCCTACATCCTTGTGAACTTCCTTATAGGGAGATAACATGTCCAGCTTCCACACTGACCCCTACATGTGGCTACATACCAGGTATCAGGGTATGTTGCTTCCTCACTCTCCTAGCTGCAAACAAGGCTCTTATTCAGCAGCTATGTGCCAGCATTGGAATGCATTCCTAGCCCGACCTAGCAATGCCAAATCTTGAATGGGGAACATTCTGCATGCAACACATGTGCTCTGTCACTGAGCTACATCTTTCTCTCTCTCTTACTGCCCCCCCCCCCCCAGATCATATTTCCCCACTCCCAAATGTTGTTCTTTTTCTTCCTTTGTAGAATTCAGGCTGTTTTCCTTCAAAAGAATCAAAATAATATATTGCAAAATACTATGTGTAATGCTGCTGCCCCAAAAGCATGTGGAGGAAAAAGTATAGGGAATAGGAAAACTTCTGAAATGCAGAAAACATTTGTTTACGTCTCTAAAGAAAACAGAGGGAAAGCAAACCAGCAAATAATATATACAACAAGTCTCATGGGTAAAATTTAAACTTAAGTCCATGCTTTAACAAATTAAGAGCTAAATAATTTGCCAGTATTATAGTCCAGGCACATGAAAGCACTTCTGGAAATGAGATATATCTGCGTTTTAACAATTATATTTCCTGCACAGACAAAAAGAGAGAGAGTGCACAATATATGGTTTTATTTTGATGAATGCTACTGTAAATTACTATTAACCCTTCAAGGCCCCAGGAAATGATGTGGTCATTTGTAGCTGAGTCTGCCTGCTTTCTGTCCTTATATCTGGGAAGCAACTGAAGGAGACTGATAAAATTCAGTTTTTCAATAAGAGAATGTCATCAGGGACATCTCTGTGAATAAAAAGAGAGACGCAAAGGTTACCTCGTGTACCCTTGTAGCACAGTACATAGTGCTACATTTGAAACTTTAATTTATTGGGGGGTGGGGGGAAGAATCAAGTGTGGTGGCCAAATGGTTAAATTTTGCTCAGTAATTTTTTCATTTTTGTTAGTCATGAATATATCCAACCATACAGAGGCCATCAAAATCTTGCCACTAGAGACTATAAAGTCTACTTACATAGGGTTCCTGGGATTTTTCATGTTCTTATGGAAAATATCTCTGAAATCCCTGAGCTGAAAATTTTGATCTCATTTGTGGATGTGAGCGATACTGAGAAAGGGTTGAAGAGTGAAGAGAACACTTTTCTCGCATAATTTCATTTGTCAGGAGAATCTTGACGCTGACATTGGAAGAGTGATTTAATTGATTTTAATCATACACCTGAGATTGAGAAATTGAGCCCTCTGTCCTGAAAAATAATTCTAGGCTTCCCTGAGAATGTCTAATTCGCAGCTAATAGTTTCTTTCTCCCCCGCTCCTTGAAGTTTTGTTATGAAGTTTAGGAATGCAGATGAAAGACTGACACAAAGAAATATTTACCACAGCCTCCAGATTAGCAAATCACTCTCACAGCTTCAGTGCATACATACATAATAGAGCTGGAGCAGTGTTTTGGACAGTAAACCCATTAACAATTTATGTTTTGCATATGGGAAATAGACAGCAATATGGTTTTCTGCATTGGGAATCATTCATAATGATTAATATCCTGGGATCAAGGGAGGCTAGTCAGGCGTTCATCAGGGCTGCAAACTGAAGTGGTCTAGTCAGGGCCAGCCCTACCAGTAGGGAGAGGGAGACGGCTGGTTGGGCTAGCATGAAAAGGCACCAGATTTTTAATTTTCAATATTATTGTGATTATTATGATGGACAATAAATAATGGCAAGGAAGGTCATTGCGCTGTTTTGTGGAATTTCACAGCTGCCCTGAATGCTTGGCTTCGGGGGTGGGTGGGGGCACAATTTGCTGCTACACTTTCTTGGGCCTGATAGAAGAAAATAGGTAACCTTTTCTGTTTGTGAAGATTCAGCTCTGTCACTTTCATCCTGCTCAACTAAATGTTGTACCATTAAAGAATATGAACATGTCTAAACATATAAGTTTAAGCTGGATGACTTGCTGAATGGCAAAGAGCCAAAATATTTCACACCTGCCTGACAGGAAAATGACCTTCATGTACTATTATTAACTATGATTCAGGTGGGATTAAGGTCAGCAAGATTCCCACCACCACCATTCAAGCCAAATGTTCTAATGATGGACGAGGAATAATTAGCATTGCTCTGGAAGATTCCCATACAGGTTTGTGATGTTAAACAAGATATTCAAAATACGCTTCTTTCCCTCCCATGGTCTAGCACATTTGCATCAAGGGTTCGAATAAGGAAAGCCCTCCACAATTCTATGATGTCATATTCCAGTATTGCTGAATGTTTTATACCCTGCACATTTGGTAATAATGGGTGTTTCTGGGGGGGATGGATGGACCGAAAGCTCTATCCAGAACTTGTCTGAGGCCTGGGGCAGGAGTCTTGTTAGAATAAATTTATAAACTCAAACAAAAAAGCAGTCTGTCCCTGATGGGAGTCTTTGGCCAACTTAGCCCTCTGAGGCCTGGGACCTGACTTTATCATTTCCCTCTACATCTCAGTTTTTCTGCTCCCTCCTGTTCTCCAGAATCTCAGGCCCACTTGTCCTGTGCCTTGAACCCATGCCATCCCAAGGTTGAGAGAATGCTCTAGTGTGAGGATGCTGCATTCTGCAGTAATATCCCCCTTTGGGCCAAGGGGGTTGAGACAGTGGCTGTAGTGATGTGCATGATGTCCATTTTACAAAAACTCTATGAATGTCGCTATCATTTAGGAGAGATCATACCAGGCTGTCGGGACCAGTGCATGCTATGCAACAAGACCAGGGCTTCATTAGATATTAGCGCCATGGAAGAAATCTGGAATATGTGAAATGATAACAGAGAAAAGTGCCTTGTAGCAATTACAGAGTGCCGTTCCTTCAAAAGCAGATTGCACACATCTGTGAGAATTTCTAGGGTAGGAGCTAAGAATCCAGGCAGGTTTGAAATCTGCTAGCTCTCATTTTAGAGATTAAGCATTGCATGAGATTAACTGCAATTTTGATTTTTTTTTCTAGTTAAAAATAATGTTAGAAGATGGAATCTACACACACACACACACACTAAAATGTGCTGACTTTTAACACGAGCTAATCGATGCAACCATTGCAACAGATGTAAATTAGCTAGTGGCAGCATTATGGTGTATGCATCCATCCATACAAGTGGATCTAGGGCATGCAGATGTGACCAAGATGCTTAAATTTCACATGACTAGTAGTAGTCCTGTGAAATAATTTCCGTTTGTTGCTGTTTTGCATGCTCCTCAAGCAAGGCAGAGCTGAAAGGATTACACTGCAAACAAGCAAGGCAGAGCTGAAAGGATTACACTGGTCAACAACAAATTTGTTGTATGTGTTTTTTCAGTTGATTTAGGATGAATCTGATGCGCTGAATCCAAAAATCACATTGGTTTTACTCAATCAGGTCAAGTTTTTGAGCTATGGCTGCATGTCTTTTTTTTACGTTTTTGTTCACATGTACGCTTGTGTGGAGCATTTTAGAAGAAGTTGGTGGGGGTAAAATGCCGTGTTGAATACTTGTTTTGATTGGAAATGATTGTTTTAATGACAAGAAGTATTCAGGTCCGATAGTTCTGGGTGATTATGTCGAAAAGGGATCAGTTTGAAGTCATAAAATCTTCCATAAATTGGTGCGGCAAAGCATAAAGTTGGGGGATCAAAACTAAGTTAATGGGGCAGAAACTACGCAGAACTTGTCAACAACATGCTGACTGCCTTCAGAAACCTGGGCTGCAACATGAGCATCAAGATGCACTACCTATTTTCACATATGGACCGGTTTCCTGAGAACCTGGGTTCAATGAGTGACGAGCAGGGGGAGAGATTCCATCAGGACATGAAAGAGATGGAGACCAGGTATCAGGGTCGCTGGGACGCAGTCATGATGGCTGACTACTGTTGGACTCTGAAGAGAGACCTCCCTGCCGCTGAGCATTCCAGGAGTTCCAAGAAACAGAAGTTCAAGCCCTGAAGTTTGAAAAATAGTGAAGCAACATGCATTTTACGTGTACTTACCTTTATCAATGCCCACCATTCAGTTTACAGTAAACCTGACCTAATGGAGAGAAACGGATGCCATTTCCTGATTCAGCAGTGCAAAAATACCCTAAATCAGTTGTAGAAATCTAGACAACATTCAAAAAGTAAAAAAAATTGTTGCCCAGTGAATTATCCTGAAAGGCTTGCAGGTGTCAGGTCTACAATGAACATGTTCTGAGTCTTCCATCTGAGCATGCATTCAGTGACCGGCCCAGCATAGTTGCAGAATGTTCCTGTTTATAAGCAATGGTAAATCCTTGCCAGCACAAAGCTGTCCCATTCTTAATAGCTTTAGAGATGCAATGTGAGCCTTTAAGGGCATGGCTAGTGGTCATTCTCCCCTCTCCCCTCCGTGTTCTCATATGCTGCCCTACCCTCTTTATGGGCTTTCTGGCTTTTCTGAAGCAGCAACATGTGGGGTTGCAGCTGAATTGGTGGAGGCATTGGGACTCACATCAGAGATCACCAGTATGAGGTGATGAGGGTGATATCTTAATTTAACAACCATAAACCACTGAGAAAACCCTGCTATAATATTTAGCAAATGTCATAAAGTTAGTTAGTAATTAGAATAACCCAGATGGCATTTCCTCTGAGTTTCCTCTTAAAGTACTTTGTTCTGGGGGGGGGGGGGAGAGGTACCATCTATTTCACCACAGTCATCTGTATTTCATATTGCAATCATTCATTTTTGCTAACTTGTTAAATCTAGCATCCTACAGTATGAAATAGAAGAAGAAAGAAACGCAATTTGGGTGTTTGACTGGGGAAAGGTCTTACGCACAGTGCACAAATTTGCACAGACTGATTGAACCCAAATGCTTGTATAATAATCAGACAATGTTTGTAGAGTGATTTGAAGGTGAAACATAGTGAGTGGAACATTATTCATTATTATTATTTTATTTTATTATAATATAAAGGGTCATTGTGCAAAGAAGCACAACAATCTTTATGATGCCCATTCATTTTGCTGACTTTTTTGTCATTATCCTCCTTTGGTGATTAAGTGTCATTTGTCTTATAATTTTAATGTTATCTTTAACACACATAATAAAGTTTACATAATTATAGCCTATTAATATAATTTGCATGCATGTTACCCGGAAGGCGAAGAAAATGTTTCATCACCAGGCATGTAATTTGCCTTCTTTAACTATTTTTTTTTATCATCTTCATCAATAAATTGGCAGCCTTAATAAATGAAGATAATCTCACTAAATTCTCTTTGGATTCTTTTCAAGGATTCTGAGACATGGAGAATGTGGCTATGAAATACAGTAGGTGTTAAAAAACTGTCTCTTCTGCATAAAGTTTAAAATTTTCATACTTTTGCCATTATAGAGTGTCACCCAAAGCAAAAACAATGGCCACTTTTTTGGGGAGGGAGATACAGGACTTTCATTGCAAAGCTACTATAAGACTTTGACTTTTAAATAATGTACAGGCTGGACTCAGAGAAACAGGAATCAGCTTACGGTTCAAAAGGTAGGTTCAAAATATTACACCATGTTTTGCAAAAGTGTTAATGTGTCCCTCCACCCCCTTCCCCTTTCTTGGTAAATGGCAAACGTTTACAACCCAACTAAAACAGTGCCAGGAGAAATCCTGTGTTTGCTCTTTGGAAGATATTCAATAAATTATAGTGAGCTGCAAATGTCATTGGATAGGGAATGGAAAGAGCTTTACCTTTAAGTCTTTAAGTAAAGACTTGCAGCTGGTGCAGCCGCTCAGTAATCCCTAATGATAAGCTCCTTTTAATGCGAGGGTGAGGCAGTTTTCACATGGATACTACTGCATTAACCTTACCCTAGGTATGGTGCAGGTGAAAAGCAGCCGTGTACTCAGCAGCTTTTCCTACCCCTGCTTTATTCCCCTAATGCATCTCAAGCCTCCTGTAAAAGATCCCCTTATACCAAGGCAAAAAGATTGCAGTTCAAGCCTATTATCAACAAAAACCTGCCAAAGGGGCTACATTGTCAGACTTTATGGTGGTACTAACTATTCTGTTGTTCTCAGGAGACCAAACTTAGACCATTAAATCCCCTTCATTTGTGATATCAGTGACCTGGACGGCAGACATAGGTCTTTTGATGTAAAAATGCTACTGCAGGAATCAATGGTACCATCTAGTTTCCCCTTAACGTATATCATAAAAGTGTAATGGTGCTCTTCCAAAGAAAAAGTGACACTCCTCTTGTATAATACAATTATACGAGGATGATGTTTTCCGGGGAGTTTATTTGATATTATGATGTGCAGAGCCTTTGCCCATTAAAATAAACTATGAAGCTGACTTCACTCTATTACTTTCAGTAGGCTAAGTGTATTGTCTCTAGTAGAGTATAGATAATTTTCATGCAACAGGGAGCTATTTCCATATCCCCTTCATGTAACAGATGAGCTTATAAATAGGCTTGGATTTACTCGAAAACCAACAAATGCACTGTCTACAGACACATTTAAGACAAAGGCTGTTTTCCAAATGGTCTTCTTTGATATGGAGGTTCCCATGAAATGCTTAGTTGAGTTGACGGATTCCCACTATTTATAGTAAATGTGCCACATATTGAAAAATTGCATTGCTTTTTTTTCCTCCCTGGAAGATTGCACCCCCCCCCCCGCCACACACACATCATTTCGATCAGAAGACCCTTCATATGTACCCAGAAATCCTCAGAGCTAAAGCTATTAGTAAACAACACACAGTGATAGCTCACTAGCAAACAGCGAACAGGTTTACAATTAATGAAATTGCTGGAACAGAATAAACAGAAGAGGTAACTATGGTTGCACGTTCATGGTTTAGCACAGACAACAACAACTCTGCTTGGATGATACATTCTGCAATGATAACCTCCTGAAGCAAAACATTATATATATAAAAAAACACACCCCAGCACCACCACCACAGTAACAACAAAATGAAAAATGATGCGATGGTCTGATGTTCCAGTGTTTGCCAGAGGCTCATGCATTCAGACTAAAACACTTAGAGGGGAAAGTGTGAAAACTAGTTTTATTGCTCTCCTATGCAGGGTTTAGAGAGTAATTTTTAAATGGTTCCATTTTATACTGTAGGGGCAAAATTAAAGCATTCATAAGTCTCACTGCAGTCTTCATTTTCTCCTTTGCTCCCTTCATGCAAGTAACTTGAGACTTCTGAATCCATTAGGGAGGGCAATACCTACAGCAACATTCACCTCTCTAGAGGGGAGGGATGTATATTTTTCTTTGCCAGCTTTTCCCTTTCTCTCTCTTCTAGTTCAAGACCCATCTGTAATAGTGGCAATAGCTTTTAGCCTAGGACTGGTAAGGCTCAGGTTATTCATGGGATGAGCCATAATACAGTGAGCCATAGGGTGAGGTGGAAGACTTTTGGCTTATCAGTGTGCAACACAATAGCCCAAAGGGGAAATCACAGCCCTTGGCTTCAATACTTTTTCTAGGCATCCACCTCTTTTCCATGGTTTGGAAACAGAATCCCATCTCTTTTTAGCCATGTGGCCTATTTGTACATTTGCACATCCAGTGCAGCTGATTCATACATGGTACTCAGTTTCTGCACATGGAGTTGGAATGCACCAGCTATATCATAGCAGCTGCAGCTGCACATAACACTAAGCCATAGTTTGCGTAACAAACAATGAGTTGTCTCATAGACAAGGCTTGTTTCTCCAAAGCTTGATTTCTTTTCCAATTGCTCTTGCCTTGTGCTTCTGTAGCTTAAAATGAACATAAGTGGTGGAATGGCCAAACAAACCATGGGTTAAGCAAGACTGTTGGGTTCAGACATAATGCTGAGCCATTACTAAAACAAGCCATAATTCATAAATCAACACTAAACCGTGACTTCAAATTGTGAATTATGCTCCCCTCCCCCCCCCCAAAAAAAATCACATTCTGCAGGGCATGGTTCACTCATTCAAACTAACAATAGTTAGGATAAACAAACCGTGACCTAGCATTATGTGTGAACCAGGCAACTGTGTATTTCATTTTTTTTAAAAAAATAATATTTATTAAAGTTTCCAGAATAAAAAAAGGAAAGAAAGAAAAAAGAAAAGGATACATTTTACACTTAATTTCATTGACATCTTTCCAGGACTTCCCCCCTCCCCCTCTTGTATTCCATTTTCATTAAATTAATTCCACAAATTCTTACCCCAAATTTTAAAGCCTTGTTATAATTATAATTAGCCCATTTATTCAAAATTAATTTATCTTATTTAACCATTTCTCTTTATATTTTTTATACTTCCCTAAGATCGACCCCAGTTCCCTTCCACGAATTCCCCTATTTTTATAAAACAAGAAAAAATAAAAAAAAGATAAGAAAAAATATATAGTTTTACAGCCTTTGGGTTCCAAAACTCCCTCCCCCCTTTCCCGGTTTCGATCCCCAAAGTTCATCCATCTGTCTACTGCCAGCCTGGAGAACCCACGTCCATGTCTAAATCTCTCTCAGTTCCACTTTGCCGTCTTTTTGGTAGCTTTTAATTTCAGAAAGTCCAATCTCGGAGAAACTCTCAGAAAAGATCATTCTTCTTCCATCCAGACCTCTGTGTTTAAGAGTATAACTCAAATTCTGTTTCTTGATCCTTTTAAAGTCTGGATGTCCCAAATGTTCTAACTTCAAATTTAGTCCAGCTCTTATTCCTCAGGTTTCTTTTCCTGTTCTGCTGCAAAAACCTTCTAATTCAGAAACTTCTGGTTCCTCTACAGAGGCTTTATTTATTCAGGAACATAAACTTACGTCAAGTCCCTTCCTTTCTTCAATAGATAAATCCATTGTCTCCTTTAGTGTAGAAACCTCTGTAGACAAAATAATGCTTCGTTTTTGCAGCTTTCCCAAGAGATAACAAATCCTGCTCAATTTCCTAGTATTTTTCCACTTACTGCCACTGTTGCAATGTCCCGAACTCCCTCTAGAGGGAATATGGTAACTTAGTTTCTTTCCAGATCAGACCCAAAAGTCAAATAACTTGTTGCCTTTATTTCCAATAATTTATGTCCAAATTGTAACAAATCTAACCAGCAAAGCCATCGTAACAAAGTTCTCTTTAATTTTCCTGCTTTGACAGCTACTTTGACAGCTGTCAAAGTTTCTGTGTCTCTTCACCAGTCTCTCATGACGGATCACTCCCGGTTCCCGGGGGGTTGCATTTTAGTTCTCACAGACCAATCTTCTCCTCCAGCACAATTACTTGTAATTTCCCTTCGTGAAATTAACTTTTTTCAAATAAACAAGTTCATCTCTCGATCTTAGTTGTCAAATCCTTGCGTTAAAACATCTACAACAGGGGGGGGCGGACTTCCTTTTTGCACCTCCCCCGCTCGCTCCGAATTCATAAATCAAATTTTTCCTTTTAGGTCCGATAAATTTACTCACGGGTTGTTCTTTTTAATCCAAAATTTTCAAAAGAAGAAGTCATTGCTCTCCGTCGAATGGCATGCGGCTTCGCTAGGTAGGGGAAGCAGTGGACTCATAGCACCACACACCCCCCGTCACCCGCTCCGCAGCCTTTAAAAAGGCTCCTTCGCGGGTCGGGGGCGCAAACGGTGCCCGCCGAGTCACCAAGTCCATGGGCATCACCGCCCATGGTTTTTGAGGGTCCCCGCGTCGCCGGCGCGGCAGGACCCAACCCCTACCCAGCAGGCTCCCTCCGGAGCTCGGAGGGAGTCCGCCATTCGGCGATGGCGCCGACCCGGAAGTCAGGCAACTGTGTATTTCAAATTCCTCAGGGAATACTTATTGGGCTGTATGATTTTCTAAATGTGAAAATGACCCTTGGCTTCTGTGCCTCCTGTTCTTCCCAATGGCTTCTAGTTTCCTAAATCCCCATAACTTATTTTTAGGTAAATCATCCCTGTATGCTCCAGCTATCCCTTTACCACCATATCATTTATCTCCAAGTTATAAAGAAATTAAATCCTAAAACAAAAAACAAAAAACAAAACAAACCCCCTTGATATTTGCAGCTGGAATACATTAACTATACAAAGCACAATTCTACAGATTGTGTAACTGGATAATCAGACCACCAAATTTTCATTTCCTGGTTGCTTAATGTCATTTTTTTAAAAAAATGTACAGCAATAAAAAATGCAAGCTTTCTTAGAGTGACAAAAAAGGATTATTCCAAGTTAAAATATTAGAAAACCATACATTGGAGGCAACCTGTGCCAGATTTCAAAGCAGCATGTTCACTTGTTCCTTCAACCTTGGTATTATTGCTTCTAATAATGGCCCAAAGGTTGTGGCCACTGTACCATCAAGAATAGGAAAATTTGTTCAGTTGGCATGTTTTGCAGTCTCTTAAAC
The DNA here is from genome assembly GCF_951804945.1 of Podarcis cretensis. Lineage (NCBI taxonomy): Eukaryota > Metazoa > Chordata > Lepidosauria > Squamata > Lacertidae > Podarcis > Podarcis cretensis. Next base: position 43,157,978 of record NC_137174.1, on the reverse strand, counting down.
TGATTGTTCATGATTTCTTAGGTAAACACTAGGCTATAAAAAGCACAAGCTCTGAAGAAGCAAAGTGCCATGTATTATTATTATTTAACCATAAGAAATCAAAGCCTCTGGCCACTTCACTTCCTTTACAGCTCATAACACCTTCTACAGAAGTTTCAGAAGCTAAAAGACTGACTCCACACCAGATCAGACCAAAGATACAGTAAAATAAGTCAAGGAAAATTCCCACCTATATATGGCTGAATGACTCCTTGAGCAATAAAATGTCATTAGTGACTATAAAATGCTACAGGGGGATGATGGAGGGCACTCTGAATTTGGCTTTCTACCAGTAAAGTCGGTACTGAGAACTCATGTGCCAATTTGCAGTCCCGCTGACTCTCTTTCTATAGCTATTTCATTTCTCAGTCATTGCCATAGTAATTTGATGCTCAATTTTTCCCCTTCCTGCATCAGTGCCACATATTTCACCTTGATACAGTGATGACTGTTTCCCCTTCTCGTCCTTTTGTTAGCCTCTACTACTGTTTAACACGAGGGATTGCTGGCTTAGAGAAAACTTAAAAAGGGATGGAACCCTCAAAGGAACCTTAAGTTGCAATAACCCTCATCGTCATAGCAATGAAAAAGCTACCATTGACAGAAGTGGAGCGAAATTGTCCTCACAATGGTATGCACAGCAACTTATACATCTCTTTCCACCTCTTCTATTATCCTGTTAATTTTTGTTTCTGAAGTTTTTCACCATTTTATTAATGAGTCATGGTTCACCTAATGAACGAGTTGTAAGGCTTATGGAAAGAACTTCCCAGATTCAAAACTATGATCTTCCCAAATTCAGGTAACTTATGCCGATAGCATTAGAGGATAATATGAGGAGCACAACAAATAATGACTTTGACCTTCTGCCTTGCAGCATCCGTCTTCGTGCCATAAACTGTGTTTCTCCTCTACCAGTTTGAAACAAGCATGCAGAGACAATTAGTAACACTGCTGTTCCTGAAATTAGGCAGTAATGGAAATAATGGCTGAGTACTGTGATTCTAGGAAAATACAAAATATTACTTTGAACATTCTGACAATATAACAACAACAACAACAATTTGTTATTCTTCCCCGCCCATCTGGCTGGGTTTCCCCGGCCACTCTGGGCGGCTTCCAACAAAAGATTAAAAATACATTAAAACTTCAGTCATTAAAAACTTCCCTAAACAGGGCTGCCTTCAGATGACTTCTAAATGTCAGATAGTTGTTTATTTCTTTGATATCTGAAGGGAGGGCATTCCACAGGGCGGACACCACTACTGAGAAGGCCCTCTGCTAAAATCCTTAGTGTTTCGGCTGAACCTGTCACATAACCATCAAGGAAATGTCTGATATTTTCATGCTGTATCAATGATCATTGGTGTTCTCACAGTATTTTAGAGTTTTAACATATTTGGCAGCACAATGTCCTGTGCAATACAAAGCAATTGTGCCATTGACTTCGCCGCTTAGAAATTCTGAACATTCAGCAGTATATAAATTTCTGAATTAAATTGGTGAAATGGTCATGCTAAACATCCCCAACAGTATGTACTTCAGAGTGCTGTGAAAGTTCAATCAAATGCTCACACAAAACCATTTGCTTCAGCTTCTTAAATTCTACACATGCACAAAATATGGATGCACAGGGAATCCCTCTGCATATTACTGGATCTGCCAAACATGTTGTTGACTCCAAAATTCTAGAGGAAATCAATTTCGAAGTGCCAGACTAACCAGGAACAGTTTTCTCAGAGGGAATTCAAAGCAATACTAGAGGCAGTCTCATATACATATTCTTACACAAAGAGCTAAGATGGAAGTATCTTGTCATTGTGATCCTTATGGTGGTCAACATGCCAATGCTATAGTTTCTTGCAACTGAGCAGTGTAGTGGAGTCACTAATTTTGTTCTTATTGTATAGTATACTAAGCACCATAATCAATCCAGCCTTAGCAAGGGTCATAAACTCATATTTCTAGTTGCTGGGGATTTAAAAAGTGCTTCTGCTGCTTCTTCTTGTTTTAAAAAAGAAATCTATGCATTCCAACAAAGGAGACCATGTTGACTTAGTTCTTCATTGTTTTCTTGTCAGAATCTGTTTTCCTCAATTAATGGCTCAAAATGCTTCTGATCTTAAAATGTGGATAAATTTATGCCAACCCTGTCTGCTCTTTTACAGGCAATTTGACAGCTCTGGTTCTTGCCAGCGTTCTATTTTTCTCTGCTATCTTATTCCTTCCAAATGCTATCTGGCAGTATGTTACTAAGAAATTAGCCTGCCTCCCTACCTCTGATTGCCCAGATGGACATCTTAGAAAGCTAGAGAAAAGCAACTTGACAACTGGAAACCAGCCAGTTCTCAGGAAAGATGCATTGCATTGAGCATAAGGGACCAAAATGTTAAAGAATTAAAGTAACAGAAGGTGTCAATGCTGAAAGAGTACTGATTAACAAGGTGGCGAGTTCAAGGGGAACTATTAGTATTTTACACATTTAGTATGTTACATACTAAAGCCTCTCATGCGCTCCACTAGCAGTAAGATGCATTAGACTCAGAAGAGAATGGGAAGTAGGAGCAACAGCACCAGTGGCACTGGTTATTTCTCCCAAAATCAGCAATAAATTGCTCACTTTCCAATTACATATTTGAATTTGGACTGATGGCTTTTCAGCAATATAATGGTAGGCAAGGTTTGGGGTTTGTTTTTTAAAGAGGTAGTGCACTCAGTATTCTCAATCTGTTTTTTGGGTTCAACCCCTAAAATTCTGTGTTGCTGATCCCTTGAAAGCCCACACAAGCTAGCCTGCATAATGGTTGACTACAGAACAGGTTGAAATCTAGCCCTCCTAGCTCCAACAATCAACTCACAATATCAACTCACAAAACACAAGAGTCAATGCAAAAGTAGGTACAGACCAATTATTTGAGGTGTTTGTACTAAGAATTGGAACCACAATTTCCTGGGTGCTCAAGAGGAAAAGTGCATCTATCTCAGCATCACAGAAGCTATTGAGCTGCTCCTGTGTGGCACACCTGTATCAAAAGTTGCTTTGGAGGGTGTTGGACACAGGGCTTGCAATGTTCCTCTGCAAATGAGACTGCTAAGGTTCTTGCACTTCTCTTATATTTCCTCTTCTACTTGCTGTGGTCAGCATAACTCTAGTTTTGCTCAAGAGTAGGAAAGGGAAGACGCATCAGCTCACCTCTCTACCCCTCCACCTCCTGCTAAGCAGCAGTGACCCAAATCACTAGAGGTTAGCTGTGCAGCAGTGGCTTAGCTCACCATTTACTACTGGGAACAGTCACAACCTTGTGTGGTACCTCGGAACGTCTAAAGTTATATAAACACATCCCTGCCGCAGCACTTGGCAGCCTCTATCTACAAGAGAGCCAGTCATCAGAACAAACCATTTCTGGTACTGGTGCTCTGGCAAAACAAACCTCTTTTTGCAACCCTGCATCTCAAACAGTCCCTTAGGGTTGGACTCTCTTTCCCATTAACTTCAGTGCAATGAAAATAGTTTGTTTTTAAATGCACTTTGATGTACAGAAGTCATGCTATGTTGGGTATGGTGAAATAAATTGTGCATTGCTCAATTACATCCCTCACACCCCAAATAAACCTATGTGTGAATATGACTCCGTTTGCCCTGAGTGAACGTCACAATTACCACTAACGCAGAAGAGTGGGCAACTAGCCTTAAATTTATTTCATCTCAGATATACACAGTAACTTAGATTGCCATTAACAGGGACAGACCATCCCACCCTAATCCAAAGATTTTTTTTATAGATTGTGTCAGCAATCCCAGAACTGTTGAGTCCCTTGGGAGCGAGTAACAATACACAATGCTCCAACACCTGAGCACTGTGCATTAGTGCATAGTGTGAAATAATAATAATTTTCAATATGGCAAACACGAAACATGGGCTATGAATTCCAGTGCTAAGATCTGGGGGTGACATAAGCTGAGACTCAGAACAAAAATCCATCTAAATTGTTCTGAATTTAAACACTGGTTTTCATCCTTTTGGGACAATTTATGCTTTAGGCAGAGCTTTTCTACAAGGTTTCATGCTGCATGTGTGCATATTATACCTCCAAATTGCCTCCAAGCTGACAATCTTTTCTGGTGCTTTATGACTTTGCTGCCGAAGATCTACCTAGCCAAATTAAAAATAATCCCTAAAGAAAAAGAAAAGGAGGGGGACTTTCAACATGGCCTATTGTGAGGCACCTTTGACCTTGCAGAAAATATTCAAATCTTTAAGCAAGACTGCCAGTGGTAGCTCAAGCCCTGTACAAACACCCTGCATCTTGAATGATAAATATGCTATGTTTACCCTGTGATTACTGTATAGTATTTTATGTTCTTGCTAATTTATTTGGAACTCTTAACCTGTTAGGTTATAAATTCAGCAGCATTTGATAATGAACCATGTTGAAATAAATCAGCATCTGGGGAGGGGGGGGTGCGGCAGAATATCCTAAGGAACTCTGCAAAAGAAAAAGAAAAATCACTTCATAGATCTCAGCGTATGAAAAGGTATGACAGCCAAGACAGACAGACATATTAACCTTTTATAAATCCTTGGCATCTAATCCCTGTAAGTATTACTTCATACAATTCTTCCATAAAAGAGGCATATATAACATTAAAGCTCCATATCACTAGTAGCTTTATTACTGAAAGCCAACACTTATAGACAGCCTGAGAAGTCTGGGAGGCAGAGAAGACACATCTATGCTCGTATGTGTATTAGATGGATTTCCTTTGGTATGGATCATGTTATTTAGATTGCATATCTCCAATTCTGTTTGGAAGCAAATCTGGTGTGTGTGTGTTTGCCTCTGTTTCACAGGGCATCTGGACAGACCTTAGTGGAACATGGGTCTCTATTAAGCTGCTGTTCAGTAGTTTGGTGGTATTCAGACAATATTGAAACATTCCCAAATGAACTTTGCAGGGAGACATTTTCATTCGCTGCCTCCCTTCTCATGCATATTAACAAATGGTATGCAAGGCCTCATTTAATTCACTGATTTTACATTCGGATCACTTTCTCTTTTACAGCTATTTTTACCGGGCTTCATTAATCTTTGTTGAATACAATGGCATACATCTTTAATGCGGCCGCTGTCAAGTCATATTTCAGTAAGAGCTGCAAACTGAATGACAGCAAGCAATATTAATAAATTTAACATAGACTATATCAATTTTTAACAGAATGAATGTGGAAGCTAAATGTATTATTTTTCGTTTAAATCAGAGGGTTTATCACCAGTTAAGTAGCAGCGATTTCAGGAAACTTGTGACGTGCCATACAAATAGATTTACATCTCATTAATAAGTAAATTAGGCAAATGCCTTTCAAGTTCAGACAAGTACATAAGTGTAATCTCCATATTAAAGGAGTAGTCTTTGATAAACCACGGAGGAATTGCAGCAGCCAACTATGTGACATGTTGCCAGAGCCTGAACTCTTCCACATTCCCACCTTTAATTATACTGGTTCATTACTAAAGAGATAAGTGTCTCTCCAGTTAAGATTCTATAAATGAACACCATGAGGGCACCTCCCAAATCATTTTGAAGAAACCATGAAAAGGTGATAACGGTTATGAAGGGGGGGGGGAGGACGACGAATTATCACCTGCTCTCTTTCTTCCTTCTCTGTAATAACATTAAAACATTAAGATGAATTCTTTTCTTTAAAAAAAAAATCTCAAAAAGGAATTGTCCATTCAGTAGCCTATTTTGTTTAAGATTGGAAAAGGTTGCAGAAAGGGGGGTGGGGGTGGCGCGAGAAGAAAACATTTGCGATTAAAAAAGAAAAGAAAAGAAAATTCTTCCATAAATCCCAACAGAGATAATTTGCTGCAAAATTTAAACCCAGTGAGAACTTGTCTGTCTGTGTTAAATAAAAAAAAGTTACGGTTGGTAGGAGACATGTTTTTGCAGTAGCTTTAGCGATTATAGGAAATTACATGCAAAGCCAGAGTTCTGATCCTAAGTTAATTTATAATTGGAAAAAACTTATTAATTAGCTATGCCATTCTAATTAAGAATTAGAATTAGAGGAGTGTGTGTTAAAAAGCCAGTCAATACCCAACTGTCAGTGTATTTTTTTTATTAAAAAACCCCTTCCGACAGCTCTCAGTCCACTTTCCCCCCTTATTTTATATATATATATATATATTTATATTTATATTTATATATATATATATATATATATATATATATATATGCGCTAGTGGGAACTATCTTTTCTAGAATATAGATAGCCAAAGAAACTCACAATGCACACCATTTCAAACATGGAGTGCATACTTTTGACATTCAGAGCTTAGTTTGCATCTTTAACAAGTGCACATAAGGTCCTTTTGTGAATGTACAGGGAGGCTCCCAAATATGATCAGTACTGAACACACCAGACACCTTCCGAGAGGCATTTATTTCATGCATATGCAGAATATACAAAGATATGTAAGCACCGAGACAAAGGGGGATGATTCTACTCTTGCTGCCTCAAATGGGGCAGGGTTAGACTGGTGTGCATCAATAGTTGTACTGTATGCATATCAGCAGTGCACAGTGATGTGTACTGAAAGGCAGATGTGGAAAATCCCCCCCCCCTTTTAATCCCCTCCTCCCTGATAAAAAAAACCCTCTTCCTATAAGCTGGCCGCAATGCTCCCTTAAAAACGCCATTGTGTCTCCTGATACTTACTTTCACAGTGCTAGAATATTTGAAAGGAAATTAAACATTAAAGTAGATAAGTTACACACACACACACACACACACACACACACTGCTATGCAGTTTGTGTAAGGAAAACATACCCCATTTTGAGACATATGCTTTAATCCGAAACATACTGTTTTCTTAAATGAGAGAGAGAAATCAGTCAGGACTCATTTTTCATATTAAATATCATTATGTTAAAAATAATTGTTAAAAATATAAGCAGAACTCTAAAAAGAAATCTTTACAAGCTATTCCTTCCCACCCCCTCCTCAACCAAGTACTTTTTAGAAACTCACACCTGCATATTACTCACTTTGAGTTTATTTTCAGGGTAATTCACACATAACAAGAAACCCTGGTTTGGCATGATGTGAACAGCAGTTCTGTCTGTCCAGCTGCCTGTCTATCTTTCTTGTTTGTTTCATTGCATCTATATCTCACCTTTACTCTAAGGTGGTTTGTATGGCTTTTCCCTGCCCCAATTCATCCTCACAACAACTCTGTAAGGTAGCTTATGCTAAGAGGTAATGATTGGCCCAAGGCCACCTAGTGAGTTTCATGGCAAAGGGGCAATTAGAACCCTAATCTCCCAGGTGCTAGGCCACCACTGTAACCACTATACCACACTGGTATGATATCATGTGTTGCAGAAGAAAAATAGGAAAAAACATATTTAAATAGCCCACAACTAATTTAATTAATAGTTTTTTAAAAAATGCTTCCAGTTACCCCAATCATTAAAACATAGTAACAACCCCCCACCAAAAAAAAAATTGACAAAAGAACAATTGCTATTTGGCATCTAAGTAGGCAAACCAGTGTCTGCCTACAGTCACAGGTTAAGTCAGGTATCAGTGCTGCTTCAGATTACATCTGTACTTAATTAGTGTGTGGCATAGCTAAGTGAAATGCTGATTCAGACTGCTGTTGTCCTATATGCTCAACATGTGAATGAATGGCCCCTACCCCTGTCTTCTGTCTGGAGAGTGAAGGATCAGAAGCAAACTTTCCCCTTCATTCTGCTCTCTTTCCATCAACAACTGCATGGTGGTATTTGAATACATGCATCCCAACCCAAAGTGCTTCAGAGCTACATTGTGCACATGAGATCGAGTGCAAACGTAGGTGGGCTTTCTTATTCACTTCATCACTGAATACATCATTGTTGCATGTGCAAAGCCTGTTGCTAAAGTTCAAGTGCATTAGACAATCTTTACTTGTGTCAGAAGTATGTGTGCACTGAGGACTCGGATTAAATTCTGGGATTTTAGGGGGAGGGCGTTATAGCCATTTCTGCAAATCTTTAATGAAATAATAATTACATGTCAAAACAATGCAGATAAATACTGGTTCTTCCTAGGAAGATAAACAGATCTAGTCACATTGCATTCAGTTAAAGGGCTTGGAAGTTTTCAGAAGCAATTGCCCGAACTGATGTGATCTCATAGAATGTGCACAAACATCTCAACTGCTTAAAGAATCAACAAGGCCAGTATTTTTCTGCAAGGGAACAGAGAGACCAGTTTGTCTGAGATTAAAACTTTACATAAATTGTAGGGAGAGGAGGAGCTATTGGAGAGGTTGGGGTTAGCAATTTAAACCAGGAGGTAGAGAAACTATCACTGCAGAATCTATAGATAAGGTCTCTGGTTGCTGAAAGAACAGACAGGAAAAGCAGCAAATGTGAAAACGGGAACCTAAGAGAAGGAAAAAACGGAAGAGGAGGAGAGCTGAAGAAAATGACATAGAAGGCAGAAAACTGAGAAAATCAAGTTGGGCAAGCAATGGAATGGGGAATATATTTATTATGGCTGGAAAACAGTTCAAGAGGCTAGCTGAAAGTGTCATGAGAGAATAAGAGGGGGATTGAGAAAGAGGGATTTGAGAAACTGTGCTGATAGTGGTAAAGAATGGAGTGAGCTGGAAGAAATTGGGAAAGTGGCAAAGCCTTATTTATTGCCATGGATGTGAAGTATTGGCAGGAAGGGAAAGAATTCTGGAAACTAGGGTACAGTGAGACCAGAGTAACAGGCCCATATCATTTTCAGAAATACACGAACATACATACAATGATACATCAACTCTAAGACAGCAGCAAGGGCCAAGGCAGAGTTTGATTTAAACCAACTAGACAATTATTTTATTGCAAGCTTCTACTATATGTAATACAATTCAATATGAAACACTTCTTGCCTTGCAGAACCCTCTTATACTGATGGTGCAACTAACTCATGCAATTGGTCCTCCTAGTGCTATTGATCTGGTGAAGGCAACTGACGAAAGAGGAAGGTTGGGGGTAGTGATGGGAGAATCAGTCAGTTGCATTTTCTCTCCATTTCTCATTTTTCCAATCTTAAATTCAGTTGGATTTTTTTTTATATCAAAAAGTCCTCATGAAAATCGATCAGGATTTTAGAGAGAAATTCTCATTATATATGTCTGTATGCAATTTTGCCAAATATACACATGTAATGCATTTTTGTATGCTATTTATGCACACTTTGACCCAGTATAGACACTTTTGTAGACATTTCTTGGCTGGAGAACTGCATTGCTAAATTTGGAGAAGTGCAGATTTTGAAGAATGGGTGTGTTTCAGGTCATGTATTGTTTTGGGAAGTGTGAACATTAAATGCAAACGGAATGAAATTTATCTCCCATCCCTAGTTGGAGGACCTCCCAGAACCAATTTTCATTGGTTAACAGATGTCTTTGGCTGGATCAAAAAACCTTCAGTTTGTGCAAGGGCACCAGTTGGATATAGCTGGAGGAGTGGAGTCACAGCCCAGGAATGCCCCAAAGATTTCAAAATACATTCTGATACATCTTTCACTGATCAACACTTTTTTGTGGCTGCAGTATCTAAGACCTATGTTCTATGAATTTTGCAGAAATATAGTAAATACAGTGGTACCTCGAGTTACAAATGCCTCAGGTTACAAACACTTCAGATTACAAACTCCACTAAACTGGAAGAGTTACCTCGGGTTGAGAACTTTGCCCCAGGATGAGAACGGAAATCGTGTGCTGGCGGCGCAGCGGCAGCAAAAGACCCCATTAGCGAAAGCACGCCTCTACTTAAGAACAGTTTCAGGTTAAGAACGAACCTCCAGAATGAATTAAGCTCATAACTAGAGGTACCACTGTACATGGTTACATCTCTGAAATCCTAATAGCCACAAGCAGGAAGTACTTGATTGCCCTGTGCAGTTCCTAAACTAGGCTCAGGACAAGATATGCTGCACAGAGGACAAAGAAGGAACAGTTACTTAAACACATCCATTTTCATGAGGTCAGTGGTGAAAGCAAGGCAAATCAGGCCGGAGTTGGCTCAGTTGAGTATGATACAGGAGCCACAGTCATAGTTCAGCTTCCTGATCTTGATATAAACTAGGAAAACTAAAGGAACAATCCCACCCTCACAAGGATTTAGTGCTGATAGGTCCTAGGCATTTCTTGTTTGTTTCATTTGAGATGGTTATGTAATAGGACACAGGAC
>NC_137174.1:43132700-43142700 GCF_951804945.1 Podarcis cretensis | reverse complement strand
AGTGAGGAGCCCTCCTTCAAATTAAGTCATGTAACAATGTTTCAGAAATGTACATTTAGGTCTAATGGGGAAACTTCCTTTTGTACTTTTTCCTTTATAAAACACAGGCAACAACAACAACAACAGCAACAAAAATATAACTACCAATATAGTTTTATCAGATCTTCTCTAGTAGGTAAAGTCAGGTAATGGTGACAGGTAAAGACAGGTAAGGGCTAGGTTTATATCTTTAAAAGCAGTATGGTTCACAGTTATACCGGGATATCTAAGTGCATTGCAATTTCCTTCTTAGGGAGGTTGTAGAATCACATTCCTTGGAAGTTTTCAAGAAGACAGTCAAGTATCATGTGTGGGCCTGATTTCCCACACTTCTAGCAAAAAGAAAAGAGAAAATAAAGTGTGTGTGTTGGATGAAACTGTGAAAAGTGCCCCCGTTCACATGTTGGGGGTGGGGCTTCACAAAGGGATGGTACTGATAGACTACATAACATAGTATGCCCTGCCAAGTGCTTACTAGTTGCACCACTGTACTGTTTGCAAGAGGGCCACTTATACATCAGCTAAAAAGGGAGCACAGAACCACACAACATTTCCATATGTGTAGATACAGATGTAGCAATAAATATAATTTAAATAGAAATACAATGCAGTCATATCTCTGGTTACAAACGCTTCAGGTTGCGCTTTTTTGGGTTACACACCACGCTGAACCCAGAAGTATCGGAATGGGTTACTTCTGGGTTTTGGTGCTCACGCATGCGCAGGAGCACTAAATCGCACTTTGCACATGCGCGGAAGTGCCGAATCACGACCCCCGCGTGTGCAAATGTGGTGCTGCGGGTTGCGAATGCTGAGGGTTACGAATGTGCCTCCCACACGGATCACGTTCGCAACCCAAGTGTCCACTGTACATCTCACTACAGTGGGGAAGACTGTGACCAGATAACCTGTGTGTCTGCTGTCCAAGTTCTAACTTTTTATGGTTCTTAATTTTTAAACTGGACGTGGACTGGGCAAACCTTCCAATAGAGAATTCCTTCAGACGGAGTTGGGGGAATGATCAATGGTTAATGCTAGCAACAAAGATAATTCCCTGTATAACCCTACTCCCAGTAACAGTACCAAGCCAGTATTGGTCTGACAATGTGGTCCAACATCAAACAGCTGGAATTGAGAACTGAGTTATTAGATGATACTCCACAGTCTTGCATAGGGCCCATGTACATCATTTGAAACAGAAAATGAGAAGGAGGGTAAAATATTGCCAAATCAGAATGGCAGAGTTGACTAAAATTTGGCTGGGGTCATCCTTTGTATAAAGAAGAAAAACTGCCACAGAATCTCTTATGGCACTGCTCAAATTCAACAGACTACAATTGCCTCCTGATGGTCCCATATAGACAATAAATTAATGCAGCATATTAATTTATTCAATGCAGCATATAATTAGCAGGATTCCCTATAATTCTAAATGTTATCACCTTTATCACAAAAATAAAGTGACCATCCCTGGTAGTGACTTGCACCTAAGGGTCAATGTGGCATAATGGATATACTGGGTTGAATTTCCCACCTAGCCATGAGGCTCACTGGATGTCCTTAAGCCTGCCACTATAACTTACTTTATTTCAAGTATATGTATGTTGCTTGTCATCAGAAAAGACTGCAAAGCGGCTTACAAAGAAGGCCAAAATTAAATAATATCATATATAATGCATCAACTCTACAAAATAGGGTTCCCCACATCCAATAAGTTCCCACTCATTCAATACCCACACAAACTGCACACTTGTACATCGGCCATATTAAACTTGAACACATTCACCCACAGGTAATATACAAAACAATGCTGTAAAACATTGACAGGCGAAGACTAAAACCAAATTTAATCTCACACTCCACCCACTCCAATAAAAATTGGCATGAAGTTCATTAAAATATTCACATTTACGTAGAGGTATCATGTATGGCTGAGGAAGTACACTCTCACCCTAGTCATCAGCCCCCCATTCCTAGCTCCCACCTGATTCATGGTCATAATCCAGTATCTCCCATACCTGCACAATGCACTCACCCCAAGTGAGCACAGCCCATCCCCACACCCAGCCAAGGCAAAACATGGCTGTCCTATCACCGCAAAACAGTTGTGTCCTTTTTTTACAAGCTCAGTGGGCAGAGATGGAAAGTCCAACATCTTCTCCAATGTGTTGCCAGAGGATCCTGATCTCTGAGGTTGGTAAATTCAGCAGGGACTTGAGTGTTCAAGGTTCATCCTCCACAGGGATGTGAGGAGTAAAAGGGTGGGTCACAATGTTCACTGTCCTGAACTCCTCGAGAGAAGGGTTAGACAAAACTGTCAGAAATAAATAAGTACTTTGATGGTAATGAGACCTATCTAACAGGTATGAGAATTGTAGAGAAAATTCAGCATTATTCTGCTGAGCTACTATGGCTGGGTTTATAAGAAGAAATGGGGGAGATGGGGAGAGGGAGACAAGAACATACATCCTTGGCTGTATTTACAGGTCACTTTTTACTTACTTTTATAAATCTAAGTCAAACCCTACTCATTATTCCAACAGAGGCTTTTAATTCTGTAATGCATATTTAAACAGCATTATTAAAAAACAATGTGCCAACTGCCATTGATGTGAGATGTCGGGCATTGCTCCTTTGAACCCATTATCATGTCACTGGACCTGTTAAATTTAGCTGTTTCTGTTGCTCTTAATTGGGTTGTGCAGCATGGAGCAGTAGAGCTTGGTCTCGGTTAATGCCATGAATTACAACAATCATAATCATTTTGCATAACAGATCCATAACAAGTAAACGCAGGTATTCAAAGTAAACGCAGGTATTCAAAACAGGGGTTTGCTTCAAAGTGTGCTAAAAAGGATATGAAGTTATAAGCTGATTTATGTCTTTAATATCAAATAAATACATTTTAGTGGGTCTGTCTTTCTTCTGTTTACTCACACTATGTGTTGCTAGGTTGTATCTGCCTACATATTCCCAAAGAGGTCACAATCTTAGGTACCCTTATTCAGTGGGGGAAAGACCCATTGAACAACGAGGGATTTGCTTCTGAATAAAAGCCTAAGGTTGTGATACAAGTCTTTCTTCCTCCTGTTACTACTACAGTCCTGGAACTGTTCAACTCAGCCTTATCTCCATGGTTCTCTCCCCCACCCCACTTACCCTTTTTACTTAGAGGCCCAGATCCATTAAAAATCTGTGTTTTACTGTTGGTATGGTTCTCAAACAATCTGCCTCCCTAAGAAAACAGGTTTCGCCCTTTCATTTTCAAGTCAATATCAGTGCATGAGGAAAGCTGTTTTGCTATCACAGTTGTGTGTTTTTTTTGGGAGGGAATATTGTACATCCACCCTGGCTGGCACTCTGGACCCACTACAAACCCACCAACCCAAGCTGCTGGTCTGTGTCCTGGGTGTGCCCAAAACCATTGTCTCCACCACTCTTTCCCCCAGCACAAATAACTCCACCCCCAGATACCAGATTTTTTATTTTATTTTAGGAATTGTTTGTGTGACTGAAAGATGTATTTGAAGGCTGGGTCCTAGAGGTGAAACTAAAGGTAAAGGTAAAGGGACCCCTGACCATTAGGTCCAGTCGTGACAGACTCTGGGGTTGCGGCGCTCATCTCGCTCTATAGACCGAGGGAGCCGGCGTTTGTCCGCAGACAGCTTCCGGGTCATGTGGCCAGCATGACTAAGCCGCTTATGGCAAACCAGAGCAGCGCACGGAAACGCCGTTTACCTTACCGCTGGAGCGGTATCTATTTATCTACTTGCACTTTGACGTGCTTTCGAACTGCTAGGTGGGCAGGAGCCGGGACTGAACAACGGGAGCTCACCCCATCGCGGGGATTTGAACCGCCGACCTTCTGATTAGCAAGCCCTAGGCTCTGTGGTTTAAACCACAGCGCCACCCGCGTGAAACTAGACACAGCATTAAATATGTATTTGCATTTAAACAGCACATTTAAAAATAGCATCGACTGGAGGAAGTTGTTAATTGCCAGAGTAGCAGCTGATTAGGAAGTCCTGAGGAAAACCCCCCATCTGCAGCTCCTATTTGCATTGGGAGGAAATTCCCCATTGTCACCAGTTAAGAAAGCCTGAAGGACCATGTAGTGAATCAGGTTTTGGTGAAAAAGAAAGGAATAGGCAGCCAATGCTTACCTATCTCTCACTGTGGCATATGATTATGACACTACCAGGAGATAAGTCTTAATTTTGATTTGTTTGTGGGCAGGTTAGATGACCTTGCTTCACAGCAAGCGTTATCTATCCCACACTTTCCAGTGCATTTTCCTATCACTTTTCTTAGTACTTCTTAGTGATCTTTCAAGGAAGCAGATGGGTTGTGCAAGACCTCACAATGAACTATGATTGTACAACCTGAATTTACCAGTATGTGACTCAATCCACCTGAAAAGAGCGACAGTGCGGAAGTGCTGCATTACTCTTCTGTCTCCCCAACAGCCCACATCACTGCCAGTTACTGAGGGCGAAAAGGCAAGGCAACAGGAAGCTTGGTGTGGTTGCAACAGTCCCCCTGCTGCCTTGCCTCTCTCTCAGTAAACAGCAGCAATGTGTGGTGTTGGGAAGCCAGCAGAGCAACGCAGCCCCACCCACACTTAGTGGCCTGGTTTGCACATCATGGTAAGCAAAACTATGTCTTACTGGGAGCATGTGAACATGATGATTCTTGAAGTGGAGCCAAGCAGAAAGGGCCAATAAGGAGCAAAGCAGTTGCAATTTCTTTTCTGGGAGCCAGAACCTTCATGCTATGCCACAATTTGTGTTACCTGCAAACACAGCCAGTATAGGACAGCCTTATACATTGTTTTTTATTGCACGCCTCAACTGGGTGGAAGGAGCATAAATGAACCATACTAGTACAATACTTGTTGTTAAAGGAATATTGAGATGTTATTAGTATTTGCAATAACAAGTGAGGCAGTGAAAACAACCGTAACTTCAACATGGATAGTTTAGTTTTGTAATAATGTTAGGAAAAACAAATGGTTACTTCAGTTACCTTCTTGCAAAAAAACCCCAAAACACAGCCTAAGCCAAGAAATAAATTAATTACAAATTGTACTAAAGGTTTTGGACCAAGCTGAAGCTGTTACAAATGCATCATTTTAAAAAATGGTAATTATTCTGGGTGGGTGGAAAAAAAACCTGGCACATATTATTTTCTTAAGTAAAACATAAGAGAGAACAGATGTTGTGATGACTGATGTTTCTTTTTGGCCTTCTTTCTTTAAAGATATTTGGCCCATTGGAAATATTCTGAATGCAACATTTTATCTCCGAATTGTTATCATGTTGTTACCAAGCTGAGGAGAAAACATGTTTTGAGGAAGAGCTAGGATACTGTGGCAAAATGTCAAGAGTCTGCAAAAAGCAAAGGTGAAGGGGGGTGGGTGGCAATGAAATCTGAGTAAAAAACCATAAATGTAAAGAAACACCAGGACTTCTGGTCTGAGGTGGAATGAGAAAAATGACCAAAAGACAAAGATAGGAAACCAAAATCTGGAAGTAATTATGGTCAAGTAAAGACAACTGAATTCCATATTACCTTGGTGGACGTCTGTAAAGGCAGTTTGAGGATGTATTTTGGTAAGGTTTACTTTTTGGAGCTTAGCAACATAAATTTGTTGTCACTGAACTATTAAATAAAAGAGACACATGTTGGCAGAGAGTTTGCAGCGCAGGGATGGAACTGATTAAGGGACAGCCTATGAAATAATAGCTTAAATGGCCCCTCTGCAGGATTTTAATATCCCATGACAACACTCAATTGTCAAATTCAGCTAGAGTGTCCAGGATGCTACTAAAATTAAGCCAGAAAGTCGTAGATTTATTCTAGTTTTTTTTCTTCTTCTCTTCAGTTAAGCACAGGAAATGCCAGTAAGCTGTGAGAATATAAGCAAAAAAATAAGAAAGCATGGGGGCGGGGGAGAAGGATGGCCTACACTTTTAAAATAAATTTTCTGCCATTAAATCTACAACAAATGTCTCTCACCTACACACGATAAAGAGGCAATGTGGGATTTTAATTGGACTTTTGGCTTTTCTTCATTTGATTTAAACCGAGGTAGAATTTCAAACAATAATACTGGAACACCTGGTTAACACGTTAGATGATACGTATAGTTGTAAATTGTGGTTTTAATAGGTGCTCACTGGGGGATTTAAAAGGGTCCCATTGTTCAGCTTGGCAGATATTAAAAAAAAAAGTTCATGAACTACTGGGATTTTAAACCTGCTGGCATGATTTTAATATGCTTCAAAGAATGTAATTTGATAATTTGCCCAAACTTGTGCCCAATTTGTGAACAGAGTATCTAATGACCATGTTATGTCATTAAAATGCCCTGATAGAGAAATAGCCATAACATTCTGTTTTAAATTTATTACAACAATCCACTTCAATGAACAGCAACAGTTACTGAAATCCGATAATCATCATACTATACATACATAATGAAAGAAATGCATAAGCCAGTTCAGAAATGAAATATAAGTACATACTTCATATATATTTGAACGGTAAGAAAATGGGAAGAAAAACAAGCTTTGTATATTATTATTATTATTATTATTATTATTATTATTATTAAAGCAAGTGAGTATACTGAAGTGCAGGAAATCTGAAGCTTTTAGCTGGTGAGGAAAGAGTATCAGGGAATGAGAGGATTCACCTATGCCCTGCTTGATAGAGGGCGGCCACAAGTCCTGCTTTACAGAGAGCAGTCCTCTGTTCTAAGGGCTGCCTTATTCGAGGCCATTCTAAAGACAAAGAACCACGAGAAAGTGTAGAAGGGGCATTGAAGTTGCCCATCAAGAGGAGAATTTGTTCAGCAGACCTAGTAGGCACACAGGTGACCTAGGTGCAGTCTTCCGCAATATGGTGAGGTGTTAAAGGTAAAGGTAAAGGGACCCCTGACCATTAAGTCCAGTTGTGACTGACTCTGGGGTTGCAGCGCTCATCTCACTTTATTGGCTGAGGGAGCCACCTGAGGTGTTACAATGTCTAAATCTGCATTAGGCATATAAATTAGCATATGCAGGCTTAATGTGAATATGTACCCTATTTCCCCCTTTTTTTGGGCGATGCCTTTCTGGCAATGTGTAAGTAGCCACTTTTGCATTTTTAAAGAAAACAAATTGTTTAAAAAACGCCCCAAGCCTCCAAGGTTCTCTTCGCCAAATCCTGGTAGCACTGCGCCAGAATTTCCCACTGCTCAGAGAAATGGAGACTGCATACAATCCTTCTTCATCGTGATATTTACATATGGATTTTGAGCTGGAAAATGGACCCCTGAATCAACTCACACAAAAACTTTTTTAAAAAAATTACAGCAAAACCCAGTTAAAAGATAATAAAGTAATAACATTAATAAGACATAAACAGCAATGGGAGGCAATGATTTTTTTTTTTCAGATTAAAAGCTAGGTCAAATTAAAATAAAGCATTCACAAGCTGCTAAAAGCTTTATAGTGAAGAAGCCAATAGATGCTCTCAAGGAAGGGAGGCTGAGCAATGCCTGTGCGGTTGAATGCATTGGGCATGCAGGATTATATTAGACGGGGCAATCCTTCAAATATTCTCTGGTCCCATACCAACTTTGAGGTTTTACTGCTTTGTGTTCTAGTGTTGCCCCCCACTCTTTATTCCTACCCCTCTCATTTGATTTGGATTTATCCTTTCTGGGACAAATCTGATAAGTTAAAAAAAAAAACCAATCCTGTTGCAAGCAACTCATTTATTATAGCACAACAACCCATTTACAGTATTGAGCTCCAGTTTGGAAGCACCCGCTGTCGTCTAGGTCTGTTGGAATTTGCGATAGTGAATTCAAAATCTTATGCATTCATACTTATATAAATGCTGTGTGTCCTAAGAACTCAGTTATAAGGACTCCCTAGTGTGCTGACAGTTACTGAAACGGGACTTGTTACTGGAGTTCTTATGGAGGTTAAACTCCCACTGAACTGTAAATTTCCTTTAAAAAAAAAAAGTCTGAAGAACAACCAGCTAATAGCTTTTATAACAATTTTGTCCTTATTTTATATCTCATTTTATTATATTTTATTCTAACTAATATAGTTTAGATGAACTGTTGATCTTTTGGCGTCTTATGCAAAACAAACCTACCAAACCTTTCAAGGTTCACTGCTACGTATCTACACATACTAACTAAAACTCCCGGTGCAAAATGTTATACGACAGAAAGGTCTCTATTGGTCCCTTGTAAAAAATCTTTTGCATGCCCCAAGAGTGTCTTATTCATTTCAACAGGAAATGCCAAGGGAATTTGTAGGTAGGCTGTACTTGTTTGGGTCCCCCCCCACCAACCCCCAGAGCCAGCATTCAATATTGGGGGGGGGGGGGGAGAGAAAGGACATGATTTATAATAATGCTCTAAAAACTCTTCAATTTTTATACTTCTAATACTGAAACAACATAGTGTGTCATGTTAACTAGCACAAGAATACATCGTAATATGTAATTTGCTTATGTTTTCCTGGGCTTTGACCATTAAATAAGGTAGTTGGGAAGATTTTGGAGATTCTGTCAATAGCAAAGCTGCATGTTCTGGTGGGCTGTCTGTTCCTTCAGACTATAGCAGAGGATGAAAAGAGACTTTAGGTGAGACCAGATTAAGGAGGTTGGGGTTCCTGCTGCTGTTTCCAAAATACCCTTCCTTCCCCCCAAAAGGAACATATGAAATAAGGTACCATAAAATAAGTTTTATAGCATTTAAAAGACTAAGCAATGTATTATGGCACGAGCTTTTCTGTACTAAAAAAAAAGGCACAGTGGAGCCTTTGGATTTTACAACCATCAGCAAAACACAAACAAAAAGCAGTTTGACAACCTTGATAAACAAAAAGAAGATACTTTAAGCCTACACAGTTTAGTATTTTAAACTCATGATTTTTGCTCACTTCCTGCTTTGGGCCAATCACCAACTCTTCGCCATCTGTCATGGATGATTTAGCTGAGATTCCTGCATTTCAGGGGGTGGGACTAGATGACCCTTGGAGCCCCTTCCAACTCTACAATTCTGTGATTCTACCTCACACGGCGGTTTCAAGATATAGAAAGGAGGTATAAAATAGCTGCAGAAAGAGGACTTCAGCTTGTATCAGATTTTGGTTCTATTAACCAGTGTGATGCATCTTTGTACTATAAAGGGCCATCTTTTCTGCTTCAACCAAAGTTATTCTGGCCTGTTTATTATGTGCTTTATTTGCATGAGTCCCATTTGTATTCGACTGAGATTACTCTTAGGTTACCGCCCACAAGGAACTGAGTCCTAAGAGTTGTTTCTTAGCCTTGTAGCCACTGGGGGTTATGGAAATTGGAAATATCTGCTTCTATTTTTCAGTGGGCAAAATGGACCCATGTGTTGGGTGGCTGAGACATTTAGGTTTTCAGCTGCCTCAGCCCATTAGAGCTCTCAGAAGATCTCACATTCTCCTGCAAGATCTCATGTGAGCTGGCCAGAAAGGCTAAAACTTCTCTTCCCATAGGAGCAACTAGGGGCCAAGGTCCCTTGTCTCCACCCCCCAAATAAAATATTCGAGGGGGCTGCCCGGCAGAGTTGAAGGGAGGGCACTGCATCATTGGTAAAAAAAATATCATTGCTAAAAGTAACATGCTGGGAGAGGGAATTGGATGCATGACCTGTGACATCTGTCCTCAGGTTTATTTTGTCTCTCCATGGATATATTTGGCAGAAGAGCCAGGATCTCTCCTCACCACAGAAAGGCAGCCATTTCTCTCAAGAAATCTGCCTTCTTTGATTCCAACACATCTTCCATTACATCTCTTCTTACAAATCAGTGAAGTCCCCCTTGTCTCCTGTGCATAACACTGTCCCATCCACTTGTATCTTCCTTTTAATAGGGCTATTTTCTTTTCACCTGGAAACTAAATTCTAATGGGAAAACCTTAT
>NC_137174.1:43122700-43127700 GCF_951804945.1 Podarcis cretensis | reverse complement strand
TATTCCAGTAAATTTGGGTGGACTTGTAAACTACACACAAGTTGAAGCAATTGCATGACTTCTTCAGCATGTGCTGAACCTGGCACAGTCTCACTAAACCTGCTATATGCACATGCCAGTTTGGTTGTGTGAATTGGCTCTGAAAGTGTGAATTTCCTTTCGCGTACCGCTACTGTGACATTTTAGCAAGGATGGATTTCCATGGACATCTGCCATATATGAAATGATCATGGTGCAGCAGTGTAGTTATATGCCATCGTTTTATTGCAGCTAGGAGGGAGAGTGGTTACTAAGCCACAGTGCAATAATTCCAACCTTCTTTTGCAAGACATGTTCAAGGGGAAAATAATTTCCATATGTTGGCACTGCATCTTGACTTTTATATGGGTCAAAGGGACATTTATTCCCCAAGGTCATGTTTGGTTTCCTTTTTTTTTTAAAAAAAAAAAAAGCTACATTCCCTTAAAATCCTGGAGTCATCACTTTAAACAGCTCTAAGCAAAACTATTAATGCTCTAAACCTTTATTTTTATTTAAAAGAGTAAACCCTTCAGCCTTGAATATTTAGTAGGATTCTGTCAAAGAGGAGATTTCTTTCCCAATATGACCTATCACAATATTAACTCATCAATAAATAATAAGAGGAAGAGCACATGATTTAAAAGACGCTGAAGCTTCTGATAGCTGCCATTACAAGTGGGTCTACCTTATGACTGTCTGGAGTGCTTTTAGAAATGGCCAGTTGCCTTGTTAGATAGAAGAAATAAGGAAAACAGAAACTGAATCGGTCATTACTAATATTCTTTACATCATGCATTTTGTTGTTCTGATCCATTAACCAATATACTGAACAGAGTGTAGGGATAGGGCTTATCATGCGGCCTAGGACCCTTGTACCTACGGGACTGCCTCTCCTGGTATGCCCTGTGAAGGACGTTAAAGTCCACAAATAACAACACTTTGGAGGTCCCAAGCCGCAAGGTAACCACCTTGGTCTCAACTAGGGCCAGGGCCTTTTCAGTACTTGCCCCGACTTGGTGGAATGACACTCTGTAGATAATAATCCACATACTAATATGGGTGTTCCCTAAATGATGAGCGTTGGAGACACTATAGCACCCTTTGAAAATACAAAAAAAAGTACCTTGTGCTGTGAAGGAGGCTGAGGAGCACTAGACAAAGTGGGTAGGCTACATTTGGTGACATGGGAGAAGTCAGTGGGAGGTGTTTTGTCAGACTACTATTCCATTTAATGAAGTACTGACCAAGCTTATTGTTGAAGTTCTGTTTTTAAAGAGGAAGTCACTGTCCATTGACTCAGCGATGGAGCATCCGAAGGATCCAAGATTCAATCCTTAACATCTCCAAGTAGGGCTGAGACCTTGGAGAGTGCTACCTTGGAGAGTGCTCATAAGAGACTAGGGCCCTGTGGGACTTGACATCTTTCCACAGGGCCTGCAAGACTGAGCTGTTCTGCCTGGCCTTTGGTTTGGAACCCTTATGTTTCCCTCCCCTTGTGGTTTTGATTTATGGGCTACTATTAAAATGAGGCTGCATTTTAAATTGTATTTTAACCCATATTTTAATAAAATGGTTTTTGTTTTTTTTGTTTCCCCCATTATGTTTTATCATAATTTTATTGGTGTTAACCACCATATTATTTATTATTATTATTATTATTATTATTATTATTATTATTATTATCATCATCTTCATTATTATCTTCCCCCTAATGAAAGATCTGCTCCCATCAAGGAGGACAGGCTGCAACAGCCACTGTCTTCTGCTCACTGTCCATTGACTCAGCATCAAATGACACTCTGTAGATAATAATCCACATACTAATATGGGTGTTCCCTAAATGATGAGCGTTGGAGACACTATAGCACCCTTTGAAAATACAAAAAAAAGTACCTTGTGCTGTGAAGGAGGCTGAGGAGCACTAGACAAAGTGGGTAGGCTACATTTGGTGACATGGGAGAAGTCAGTGGGAGGTGTTTTGTCAGACTACTATTCCATTTAATGAAGTACTGACCAAGCTTATTGTTGAAGTTCTGTTTTTAAAGAGGAAGTCACTGTCCATTGACTCAGTGATGGAGCATCCGAAGGATCCAAGATTCAATCCTTAACATCTCCAAGTAGGGCTGAGACCTTGGAGAGTGCTACCTGTGGACAATTGTAGATAATACTGAGTTAGAAGGACCAGTAGTCTTCTCTGACATAAAGCAGCTATTTGGGATCTCTAAACTCTCAGTTGTGTTTCACCGCCATCACCACTGGTCTTGCCAGCTAGAAAGGACAGGGGTCATCTGCCAACGAGCTACTATATCCTCCAAAAATGTGTACTGTGCTAAAATGATGGTTAGTACTGTAGGTGATTGAGCATAGATTGAGTTCCCAAAAAGTGGAACAATGGTATTTTAAACCAACCATGTACTAAACTCATTATATTAACTTAACACGTTCACTGCCTTCCTTTATTGTGTTTTCTTTTATTTATGGAAATACTGTATTGTTTAATATTTTGAAGTAATTTTATATAAAGACCTTTCTCTCAAGTAACAACAGATAACTAGGCTGAGCCTGCCCCACTGTGTACTGAACAATGTAGTTCTACTGCAGAATCTCTGCAGATTTCATATATGACATCAGTTGTGGGGCAGGTGGTTGTGGCCTGACTGAAATGTCCTCAAGGGCCTCAGTCTCACAGGATGGAGGTTCCCAATCCCTGAATTATAGTGAACTAAATTCACAGAAACACATTAAAATGTCAGCTACAATTTAGCCTTAATTTCTTTTATCATTATTATTTACAACCTTTAGAAGACAACTGAAGGCAGCCCTGTATAGGGAAGTTTTTGAATGTTTAATTATGTTTTCATATATGTTGGAAGCCACTCAGAGTGGCTGGGGCAACCCAGTCAGATGGGTGGGATACAAATATTATTCTCATCCTCATCCTCACAAAAGTCTCAAGCCTAATTCAAATCTACCCATAAGCACATCACCCAGGAAACAAACCCTGTACTTTTGCTTACATATTCATATTCATAGATGTATTATCCTAGATATACATACACAGGTGGTCTTGGATAATCACTTAATAAAGACTCATAGCTGTTGAACTTGAAAATTATTTTATCTTTATCTTTATCTTGACTCTCCTAAAGAGGTAATTGTTTTATTCCCACATTGCTTTTTTAAAAAATGGCAGCACTCTTTCAGAATTCTATGAGTCACTTGCATGGAAACTGCAGAGCTGTTGCATTTGATTGGCTTTCTTGGCCCTTACAAACAATTTACATCTGTAGAGACAGGAATTTCAACCATTTCAGAAAGCCTGCAGCATTTACAATCCCCGCAGCTCTAATTGAAAGCTGAGCTGTAGCCATTTTCACTTTCCAAAGTTCAAAGAGAAATCCACTATTTAGAAACCAGTGGTCAAGAACTGTTGCCCAGAGAACAATGAAACTCTGGGACCTAATGCATTGTTAAAAGACATGGGAATTAATAAAGGTCTGCCCTCTCAGAAGAGAGGGAAAAAGTTGGGCCTTCACTCTACTCAAAAAAGGAAAGTTTTATCAACCCCCAGAGGTTTCACATCTCTATTATAGAAGGACTAGATTGTAAAATTTCGCCTGAGCTCATTAGTTATGGGAACTCCCAAGCTCTGCAGAGAAAAACATGGAATGTAGTAGCTCTTTATAAGTTAACTGCTTGCTTCCTTGCCACTGCTACTAGTTCAGGCTGTTTCATTTGAAAAACAACACCGTATACCTTCCTTTAAGATTAAGGATATGCTATAGTGGAACCATTTCAGGTTCCATTCAAGCCTACATCACATGTCACAAAATAATAATAATACACTGTGGTCTCATTCAGACATAACACTAAGCCACAGATCATGACCACAGAAGTGAGCCTGAGAAAGCCTCATGGTCATGTGCTCCCATCTCCCCCACTGGTATAGCCCCAAGGAAGAGATCAGAAGGATTTTACAGTATTTCATTTTTAACCAAGCACAGGTGCAGTCTCTCCTCCTGCAGCTCCCAGCAACTTGAATTCAGGAGCATTTAGCCTCTAGCCACGAAGACAGAGCGTTGCCATCATGGCTAGTAGTACTTTGTCTAATCCTCTTTTAAGCCCATCCAAGTTGGTAGTCATCACTACCATTAAACCAAGTAGTACCTTCTTTTATCTGTCCTGAATCCTGCAACATTCAGTTCTATTGGATGTCCATGAGTTCTAGTGTTGAGAAATGGGAGAAAAACTGTTCTTTATCCACTTTGTCAAATAATATGTGGTGGTAACAAGAAAATAATCTTTGTGACATATTTCCCCATTGAAGGCGGGGTTATAAGTCATAAGTTGAAACTTGCATGCAGTTTACTTTGCAATGCCTTCTGGAATGTGTTGTTTTTGTATTGCAGATGTTTTGGGTTGGGGAGTATGTGAAAAGTTGGACCACTGGCAAAACCAATAAAATATATACACATTCCTGCCAAATCTGAACAAAGGAGAAAGCCAGCATTTTTGTCCCAATTTTCTAGCAGCAAACATAATTTATTTTCTTTCCAAGCTTTTATTTCTATTGTTTGCCTGATATTAAACTTTTGCCTAATATTAAACTAGAGATGACTAGCCCTTTTCAGCCAGAGGGCCACATTCTGTGCCAGAAGGAGAACTCACACTTTACAAAGCAAAAAGAGAGTGGCAGGTCTTCCAAAATGGCTGTGTATGTTAGGTCTGGTTGATACTTCAAGGTTCTCTACCCCTGGTTTAACCCCATATAGAACCAATGTAAACTATCTTATGGCTTCTGGGGAGGGGACAGAAAAGAACTAATATAGCAATACAAAGGTAAGATTGTGGGCAGCTTACAGTATGAAACAGATTTGTAGCTTGTGTATGGACTGCTTGCTTTGCACACAAAGTACTAAAAGAGAAGAAAAAGGATGCTGTTTAATTCAGGGAGTAGAATATGTAAATGTATATGTAAA
>NC_137174.1:42982700-43117700 GCF_951804945.1 Podarcis cretensis | reverse complement strand
CGCTTCTGGCACAATGGAACATATTGATGGAAACCAGAGTGTTCCATGAATATATTTTTTAAAAGTGATGTACTTGATTGTATTTACTTCTAATGTGTTGGATAGATTGCTGTTCATGCTTTTCATGCACTGCAGTGCACATTTGTATAGGAATCCATATTCTTAACTTTCAGTGGACATAGAACCAATTTTGGTACCACATGATTGAAACACCACAAAATTAAGATGCACATATCATACA
The DNA here is from genome assembly GCF_951804945.1 of Podarcis cretensis. Classification (NCBI taxonomy): domain Eukaryota; kingdom Metazoa; phylum Chordata; class Lepidosauria; order Squamata; family Lacertidae; genus Podarcis; species Podarcis cretensis. Next base: position 43,117,459 of record NC_137174.1, on the reverse strand, counting down.
AATGAAAGCCTGATGGTGTCTTTAACTATATATGCTCCATGAGTAGGGCACAGACTTCCTGCAAATGCAGTTCCCTGTATGCAGGGGCTGGCCCTGCCATAAAGCAAGGTGAAGGAGGAGAAGGAGGTAAAAGGTAAAGGTAAAGGTACCCCTGCCCGTATGGGCCAGTCTTGACAGACTCTGGGGTTGTGCGCCCATCTCACTTAAGAGGCCAGGGGCCAGCGCTGTCCGGAGACACTTCCGGGTCACGTGGCCAGCGTGACATCGCTGCTCTGGCGAGCCAGAGCCGCACACGGAAACGTCGTTTACCTTCCCGCTGGTAAGCGGTCCCTATTTATCTACTTGCACCCGGAGGTGCTTTCGAACTGCTAGGTTGGCAGGCGCTGGGACCGAGCAGCGGGAGCGCACCCCGCCGCAGGGATTCGAACCGCCGACCTTTCGATCGGCAAGTCCTAGGCGCTGAGGCTTTAACCCACAGCGCCACCTGCGTCCCTTAGGTGAAGGAGGAGAAAGACTCAAATGTTGGTCTTAGGTGGTATTGGGTGAGAACACAATTTGGACTCAACTTCAGGCAGCAAAATGTTTTGGGCCAGGACTGTCAGCATGGTTGGAGATTTCTATGCATGCAGGAAAAGGATTGATGGTGTATCAGGGAACTGGGTCATCCCTTTAGGATTTTTGAGGAGAAAATATACTATCTGAAATTTCTTTTTTTTGCAGATATGTAGCACCCAATTAGCATTTCAACAACTGCGGTGGGAGGAAAAGCATCCCAAAGTAGTTGGGGTAACCCAGTCAGATGGGCGGGGTACAAACAATAAAATTATTGTTATATTTTACATGGATATAAGCAGCTGAAATGAATTGAAACCATCCATTATATATTTTGTACAGTAGACTTGCCTACTGGGCTTGTGTACTATTGCTGAATTATGTCTCTTCTCATTTTAATTTAAAAATTCTTTCACATTACTACTCAGTGGAATTTAAAATCCCTTGATGGAGGCTGGGTAAAAATCCATTGAAGAACATTGTTTTGAAATGGAGAAGGAGGACCTTCCTCATCCAGATGTAAAAAAATAACAATAATTCAGCATTTTTGCTCATTATCTGTAAGAGAGCCATAGCTATGGAAAGGATAGTATTTTTAGTTGTAGGGGGTATGTTAATCAGAAATTTACTATATATCTTCCTCCTCCATTTTATGAAATTAGATTAGATAAGCACTCTGAAAACAACATGGAACTTTTTTTTCTGAAGCAGACGGCAAGTTTACCCAAATTTGTTTTAGAAAGCAATGTTGTAAGTGTAAGGCATTGTTACGTATTGTGGGCTTTCAGAAGGTATGTAGATGCAGTAGACAGCTAAATATTGTGCTTTCAGTGTCCACCTTTTGCATGCTTATGAATTCCAAACTGGACTGCAGTTTCCTAGGAAGAACAATGTAGGCTTATAGCCCTTTAAAACGAATGAGAAGAGCTTAAGGATTATAGCTTATTCATACTGTGATCTCTCAGCAAAGACATGTGTTTATCTTAGTTTGGGTCCACCTCTGCAGTTTTTATCCTATGGCTTCACCTCAAGCAAAACAGTATCAAATGATCCGAAAGTGATACTAAACACACAGACCAAGTAAGAGTTATGAAGTTATTACTTCCCATGAAGAGAAAAGGATTTACTAGAAATATACCAGGAGTCTCTTTCCCAACAATTTGGGATGACAGATATATTGTTGTACAGATAACAAACTATTTCCTTTGACAATACATAACAAAAGAATTTTGTTTTACTTCTCTTATGACTAAAAGACCCTTAAAACTATTTAGAACAACAGAAAAGCTATTCATGATTCATGAACTATATCTCCATCCATGATCTCTTTGCATGTGTTGAAAAGGCTCTCTGCACTCAAAATAGTTATTCCATGTATTCAAGCTTGCACATGATCTGTCTATACCAACACAGATAGATTTGGAGCTCCAACATCTACCTGTTTTGATCATCATCATGTATTCTGCAGCACAGGGTAAACTAGGCAGCCTTCATGGAGGGCAAATGGTATAAACTGAGTACACCTTCCAATATCTCACTCAATGCAGAGGCAATTGCATGCCCACAGTTTATGTCAATGCTGCTGTATATATTTTTTTCTTCTGTATGCTTCTGGTAGTCACATCAGGGCTGACCCTAGACCTAATGGTGGAATATCAACTTCTGAGTACCATCACATGACTTGCATATATGATTTCTTCCAATGAAAGGAGACAATAAAAGCCCATGCTACGATTTCCATTTATTCATCTCATATGACCTGATGTAACTATTTGTTTCAGCTGTTGAGTAGATAGTTTGAGTATGATTGTGTGATTGTTTGATTGCATGATTATATGACTGAGCATGATTTTAAAAGTAAAAGGATAATTCTGTGTTGGGGAGATATGCCAGTAACTATTCCTGGCATCGTCAGTGGAAAGAACCTATAATACTCCAAAAGAATAAGGAACAGAGGGCTAGTGGGTCACTTATGCATGGTTTTGTTTTTTTTATGGGAGTACTGAAGGGTACACAGAACTGGCACCTTTTTCCCCTAGAAGAAAAGCACTGCTTATGCATGTACATTTGCCTGATTTTTCATCACTTGATTTCTGAACACTTGTTGACAGCTGGATTCATGAACTGAATGCATTGAAAAGTATAGAATTTGAGGAGCCATCAGCTGCTGGGAAATTTCTGTCTGTGCTGCTGCTCATAACAGAGAGAGGGAGAGAGGGAGGAAAAAAGATATATGCAAGTTATCACTTGATGTTGAAGTAATCCAAGCCGTAAATGTGCATTCATGCATGAATCAGGTCACAGTGTTTAGACTGAAATAGGCTGGCATAATATAGCCTTTGGTACCATCTTGCTTTGGGAATCATAAAAAAGCAGAAACAAACATTGAGCCAAACGTAGCTAATGCATGTACTGCCCAACTGCCACTGTGACCCTTTTTACTCTTGCTAAATAGAGCAAAATTAGCGCCGTGAGCCTCCAGATTGAATCCATCAGAGACTAGTTTTGTGACTCATAGTATTATGCTTGTCATTCTTCTCCCACCCCAGCCCCTGTTCCTAGCATGAGAGTATTAATTTATTCCTCACAACACTAGATTTTGAAAGATATATTGGGTATCCTAAAGGACATGGGGAAGGGAAGCATTAAAATAACTTAAAATTGGTGCAGTGCAGGTTAATGGTGGTGTGTTATTTCTTTTTCTTTTTTGAAGGGCTTAGCTGAATTCTTGACGTTTAGGAAAATTACTCCCCTACCCCCATTTCTTGTTCTAAATGGACAGAATTGTATGGCCTCTGGAGTTAGAGAAAAAGGTACAGAGAACGTTCTGATGAGGTAAAGGAGGAGTAATTTAATTGTCTAACTCCTTCTGTGCTAGAGAATATCAGACAGATGGGGAGGATAAAACAAGGAGCTCAATAATTAATTTTCATGTTCCTCACTAGTGGGACCTCTTTAATCCCTGTTCCTATGATTATAGAGGAAGGTTGGATTCTGAAGTTTCACTCATTAGCTACGTGTTGTATGAAAATACCTGTATTTTCAAAAGGAATAGTGACAAGAATGAAAAATCTCAGCTATTAAAAATATCCTGGTGTCAGGGACTTTTGTGAAAGAACAAAAACTCTCTGATTCCCTCAGATAAATAATGAAACAGATGGTTGTTGAGGGGTTAAAGGTCAAACCTTCCCTGTTGACTATAACACAAGGTTGACTTAAAAGATTTTCAGAAGTTATTCAAGATGCAGTATATTACTGTGCCTCCTGCTTTTTAATGAAATGAATTGGGCTGCCTCTTTTTTATTTATTTTTTTAAAGAAACATATTCAAGTATGCTGTATTGAAATGGCTTATTCTCAGGGACTGGCGTTATTTTTCACACTGCTTTCACTGTGCTTTGCAAGCTGTATATACCGTATAATATGGAATCTTGGTGAATAATTAAATTATCATGTCCAGGGATATGGGTTAACCAAGGGGCTAAATTTTAATATTTAATTGATTTACTGAATTAACTGTTCACTTTCTGCCTAAATTAGTGAGTGATGAAGCCATTGCTAGTAGCCTCACAGCCTGAAAACACTATCAATAATGCAATATAAAAAAGAAAGGAAAAACAAACACTAATATCAAAGAGGTTAAGCTCTTCAATCCTCCATTATTAAGGACCGAAAGACACACTTTTTAAAGTTTAAAAAGCTTAATTAACTAAAAGGCAGTTGTTCTTAATCATATAATTCAACATCATTTTGCAGTCATTCAAACAAAAATATTTAAATATTTCTAAATCCCCTTTGCGGTCTAATTTCCAAGGTGAATAAAAAAGAATAGCAACGCAGTTAAACAGCAAAGGAGAGCTGTTACTAAAATTCTTTAAATGCCTTTCTTTCCCCCTTGCCCCACTTCAAAAAATGAATATGTTTAAAGTTCCTCAATTGCTTCCGTCTACAGATCTAAGCTGAGGCTATGATTAATTTTAAGCATGTTAAAATTTTACTCCAACCTGAGGAAATCAGCTAGAGAATCTAAAGGAAAGAAACTAAAACTTTAACATGTCACTTCCACTGAAGTCTGTCTAAAAAGAGATGAGCAGTAGTTTCTGCACTAGTGGCAATACCAATGTGATCTACAGGGTCAGATTACAATTGCTCAGCATTAGGATCTGACCCTAACAGTTCATGTTTGGTCTCATTATCTATAGGCTAGTGGCAATTGTCAAAGGGCACAATCCATTGGGAGTTTCCTCTGCACAAGCTACATTGAAAGAGGCTTGAGCAGGAAAAGGTCCTGGAGGATTGGACCCAAGGTACTGAACTGCAGACATCTGGCTTCCAGATGAATGTTTGCTATAATCACAAATAGTAGGAAAAAGCAGGTTGCAGTCTCCCTTCTTCTTCCAGACTGCTGGCTTTCTATAAGCTAAGCCTAGCACACACAAGCACATACACAACTCAGAGAATTTGGCACTGTTTTTGGCCACCTCCTGCAACAACTAGTAAGAGTGCAACATTTTCGCCCTTTCCCCTTCCAAGCAAAACTATGTAAAAACCATTATATACAACTCACAAAAACTCAACATAACTTGCGCTGAACTCTATATGGATACTGGAGCTTCCAAATCCTCTACTCCCAACAGCATACCCTCTGACATTTCTCCAATGAAAATAGCGACGTCCCATCCCATAATGATAATTTTTCTATTTATACCCCACCCATCTTACTGGGTTGCTGCAGCCACTCTAGGTAGCTTCCAATGTATATAAAATCATAATAAAACATTAAACATAAAAAACCCTTCCCTATAGAGGATTGCCTTCAAATGGCTCGGGGGTCCAACATTTCTCCAATGAAAATAGGTAAAGGTCGGCGTTTCCGTGTGCGGCTCTGGCTCGCCAGATGCAGCTTTGTCACGCTGGCCACGTGACCCGGAAGTGTCTCCGGACAGCGCTGGCCCCTGGCCTCTTAAGTGAGATGGGCGCACAACCCCAGAGTCTGTCAAGACTGGCCCGTACGGGCAGGGGTACCTTTACCTTTACCTTTAAAGGTACCCCTGCCCGTACGGGCCAGTCTTGACAGACTCTGGGGTTGTGCGCCCATCTCACTTAGGAGGCCAGGGGCCAGCGCTGTCCGGAGACACTTCCGGGTCACGTGGCCAGCGTGACATCGCTGCTCTGGCGAGCCAGAGCCGCACACAGAAACGCCGTTTACCTTCCCGCTGGTAAGCGGTCCCTATTTATCTACTTGCACCCGGAGGTGCTTTCGAACTGCTAGGTTGGCAGGCGCTGGGACCGAGCAGCGGGAGCGCACCCCGCCACAGGGATTCGAACCGCCGACCTTTCGATCGGCAAGCCCTAGGCGCTGAGGCTTTAACCCACAGCGCCACCTGCGTCCCTAATGAAAATAGGGACAGCCTAAGGAAATGTGGGACGTTCTGGGATCAAATCAGAAACCAGGATGGCCTCTCTAAATCAGGGACGTCCCTGGAAAACCGGGACACTTGGAGGGTCTGCAATAGTGACCTCCCACACCATCACAAAGAAGTGGCTGTCAGAATAAAAAGGTACTTGGGTACACACAAGTCCTTGTGTACATATAAGACTTTCTCAGATACAGCATGTAGATTTGATATAATGTTAGAGGGATTCAAACTCTCTCAACTGGGAGAGTTAGTGCACTTGGTGATGTGTGTAGTTACTGACTACTCAGTTAAATATATTGCCTTACACAATATACTACAGGTTTCTCGATACTATCTCTAGCTTGCCCCCTGGTGCTACATTTCCCAGAGGCAAACTGATTATCAGGAATTTCTTCAGGTGCAAATGAATTAATAAAGTGGCCTTGGAGTTGCTGTTGTGTCCACACTCATGACAGGGGAATTGAATTATGGAGAGCTTGGGAAACTACTGTGTGTGAATATAGGCTGTGGTACCCTGGGGGTGTCCAGGGGCATATCCTATGCACAAAGAGGTTGGACCTTGGTCAAGTAAAGGTAGAACTCAGCAATAAAGGGATGGAATATGTACACATGAAGGCAATACTAGCACTAAAAAAGGTGCAGAATTATGTGAATCCTTTTTTGCAAATGGAAACGGTTAAATAGATGGATAAATTCATTGTGGAGAACTGAACATCCACATAAAGTAGATAAGTCAAAGGAGTGAGCCAATCCACAGAGCACAAACCAAGAGAATCCATGGAAGATGAAAAGCACTCAAGATGGTAACTCAGCAAAGACCACTAGTCGAGTAACAAAAGAATTAAAATCCAGTTTTTACCCGGGGTTCATTAATTAATGCTTATAGCTCTAGCAGAAGCAGGGGTAAACAATGGATGGCTCTCTAGATGTTGCTAGACTCCCCATCGTCCTGCTAGCTGGAACTGATATCCAGCTACATCTGGGAGGACCACAGGGTCCCCGTCCCTGTTCTACAGGATGTGATTACTTGCACACACGTAAACATTTTATTGTATTGTATTGTATTTTACTAGGGTGTTTTGAAATCACACCTCAGACTGTTTGAATACAGGCAGGTCTTCTTCAGTTCCTATGGATACATACAAGACTATAAGCATCTCATTTTATCCAGGATATTGTTGTTCAGTTGTTTAGTCGTGTGCGACTCTTCGTGACCCCATGGACCAGAGCACGCCAGGCACTCCTGTCTTTCACTGCCTCCCACAGTTTGGTCAAACTCAAGAACACTGTACAGCCATCTCGTCTTCCGTCGTCCCCTTCTCCTTGTGCCCTCAATCTTTCCCAACATCAGGGTCTTTTCCAGGGAGTCTTCTCTTCTCATGAGGTGGCCAAAGTATTGGAGCCTCAGCTTCATGATCTGTCCTTCCAGTGAGCACTCAGGGCTGATTTCCAGGATTTATCCAGGATAAATGTATGCTAAAGTAAGGGCATGATTTTTTTTAGGGGGGTGGGGACTGCTAGACTTCAGTTAAACATAATAGATGGTTGTAAAGTAATCATACATTTGAACAACACTGGCCACATGAACATCAGAGGTAAGGCAAATAAAACCTACTGCATTCAAAGTGGGAAGGTCTACTTAATTTTCTTGTGAAATACCAAAGAATAAAAAAGCAAAGCAAAGAAGAAGAAGGAACAAACAAACCAGTCACTCTTTGTTGTGTATTAGGAGAAGCACCACTTACTGCGCAGCAGACTACTGACTATTCCATAATCTGTTTTCCCTCCCCCCCCCCCACAATAGAAAATGACCTGTTAAAACATCCCTAAGAGAATATGAATTAGCCCAGGTCAATAGGAGGTCAAACAGACAGGGTGCTAAAATCCCTTTACTACTTTGTAGTATCTTATGCTAATTCATTCCCCTTTTCTGTGATAAACAAAACCAGTTGAAAGTAGATAGCATCACACAGTGATGGGTCCCAAAGCTACAATTTAATACAAATCTAGTAATTCCATTGTACAACACATCCAGTTCATTTAGAAGTGATGAATACTAAAGAAGGTCTAGGATTGAAATGCCTTTTCTCACTCGGCGGATATCCTTAGAATTCAAGAAACTGAGCACTTCCAATTGATACATAAACCTAAATGGTGTTTATGATAGCAATTCCTACAGCCTTCCAGAGGCCTTCGAAAACAAATCTCTGTCAATCAATAGACCCTTCGCAATACAGCAAGTACCTTACTTAAGGACACAGATTCTATGTATTTTCCACTTGATTTACACATAACAATAAGCCAAAGGATTGTTTAGACAAACTTGCAAGCTCCCAGCGAGGAGATAGTGGCCCCTTTGCTCCTGTTGCTATGCTCTTGCAAGCTAAACCATGGCTTGCCTCTTCTGAGCCTCAGCAATTTATCTCCTTCACAAGTCCAGGTGGATATGTTGGCTTGAAAGTCCAGTTATGCACTCTGCCTCTTTTGTACTGGTATTTTTGACAAAGAATCTTGAGCACTCACAAAACTAATTTCTAGGAAACTCTTTCAGAAAGCTACGGTAAAAAGAACACATTTAATGTAAGAGTACAGGGCTCATGCACTTTTAGCAGTTACATAGAAGCTTGTCATACAAGCTACACTAGCTGAAATTTTATCTTCTACACAACTAATAAAAAAGGTGCATGAAGAGTGTGAAGAGAGGACTAAATTCAGCCCTGCTTCCCAGCAGCCAGTGGGATGCTTTTTTACAAAGAGTTGAGCCCCAGCTGTAGGCTCAGGCTGAGGAATCAGATGTATAACATAAATTCTGCATTCATTATTCTACACCCAGCAACTAGATCAGACAATACAAAATAAAAAAATTCCTTCCAGTAGCACCTTAAAGACCTGACTATGGCAGACCAACACGGCTACCTATCTGTAACTAGATCAGACAATGTTTAAGATTATTATTATTACAATTTTATTTTATTATTAGCACTATTTATATTGGCTGTCCAATGACAAGCTGTCTGGGCAGCATAATAAGATAAAATGATAGAGAGCAAATTTTAAAATTTCAAAAAAAACAAAACAATTTACAGGCAGCAGAGACCTAAACTTTTCACTTTCCCTACTCCTCTCTGAAAAGTGCTTAGGTAGAGAGGCAATGGAATCTCTCTGCAAGTTTTGAGATAGGGCAATTTTAATTTTAGGGCAACTAACTTTACGGGTGCATGATGTGGTGAATATATTCTTCTTTCAACATCTCCTTCATCTCCTCAGAATGAAATTCTTTATGAAGTATATTTCTGAAATTTGCATTTAGCACTAAATTCTTACTGAGACCTCTCCCATCATGAATGGCTCGTGTTCTATATTCTTTAGATCTTGCTTCTGCTACAGGAGCTCTTTTCTGGGTTTAATAATTTGCTAGGTGCCAAAGAAAGAAGAGTTTTGAATTATGAAGCATTAAATTCTCTCCCAATTAATGATTTTTTAAAATAAAAAACCCCCTAATTTCTATTATATTATAATTTGAGGAAAAATAGGCTTTAGTTTCTCCCCACTCACCCCTGGGCTTGGCATTCAGTGACATTGATTTTTAGGTTGCAGCATCATAAAAACAAAATCAGCTGCACTTAGAGTGAGAGCAATATCCAAAATTTGCACCTGTGCACATTTCTTCTCTGCACTGACAGTTATGTACAGAGTACAGGCAGCATTTTTGCAGATGATTTCAAATGATGAATTTATACCAAACTGTTATATTAATACAGTCATCTTTACACCACAACAGGTGGAGTTGGCAGCAGGAAGAATATCCCCTTAATTCATTCATACAGAAAGCTTCCTTAACCCGCACATTCCTTTCTCCTTATTTAGTATAAATAAATCCTGGGATGGGCCTGTTTTTGTTTCCTAAAGCACAACATATATTTTCACACATTTCTTGAGTTTGCCTGCTTTCTTGTCAGTCTCTTGCATAATACTGTTGCTCTTTCCTCTATGCTTCATTGTTACAGAGGAACTATTAAAAATAAATCATTTTAATGTTTTCATATCCATTTGTCCTGTCTTTCTCATGATAAGCTGCCACCTTTTTCCTCTTCCTTCCTTCCTGTCATCTCCCACAACTCTGGCAACTTTCTTCTTTCAGACCCCTGTTTATGATACTTTGCCCACTGCAGGAGTCATCAAGGCCTCTGTGTCATGCTTGCCAAGTTGATAAGTTTGTGTAAGTGTGACAGTTTTTGAAACTGGCAACTGTGTGTAGCTACTGTACATGCACAATTCTCTTCAGATCAGCTGCACTTTTTAAAGCCACCATCTTTAAAGAAATTATAGCACTTAAATGCAGGTGTCAGTTCACACAAACTGTGTGATGGCTTTGCCAGAAGCATGATGGCACCTCTTGTACATTTTTAAATTGATCACTTTGAATCCATTCATGTCAACCAGAATGGTTCAGGCTCCCATCAGTGTTATTCACTAGCTGCTTCTTCCTTTGCATTTAATATAGCTCATCCTTACCACAAAGTCTGTTTATAGTCTTGCTTCACATAAATGTTCATCTCTCAACACGTCCCTTCAAGAGACCTTTGCTTTCATCATTCTCCCATCATTGTCCACTACCAACTTCTTCTCCTCTGTCAACTGGCTTGGGCCCCTTTCATTTGTTGTCTTTTGCCCTATCTGAGGACATTTGCCGCCTTTCTGGATATAATTTCTCTGACAATTTTGTCAAAGACACCCTGTGAAATAATTGGTATATATTATTGATTTAAAGCTGAAATGCTGGCTGTTCTCTGAGAAAAGAAAAAAAATCCAACAGATTTCCTAGCACAATGCATACAGTTGTAACTAGTCACATCTGGTTCTTCACGTCATGTTAGATTATTACTCTTTATGGGCAATTAACTGGTTGGGTATGAAAACACCCAGGCTAGTAATGGGTCAGCGGACACATCCAGTTTCAAAATTCAGCTGAACTGTAGAAATCTGTCTCCGAAGAAATGCATACTATCTTTATTCTGATAAATGTTGACAAAACCATGCTACGGTAAATTGAAAGCTTGCCATTGACATACAAAGCTCTGTAGCTTGGAAAGGATTCTCCCGCTGTACTTTTAGGAAAGACCAGTGTCTGTGACAAAATAACAGATTTCACGTCACTGCATTGTGATAGTCTCCGAAAACAATTCCCTAGTATAATCTACTTGCGTCAGTTCTTCAAGAGTGAAGCAAGGGGAAGTTAACAATGTATTAGTTTTTAAATGTACTTCTGTGCAGTGCCAAATGTTGTCTCCTTTGCCGAATTTACTGCTCCTGCTGGAAGGTCTTCAAGGTGGGCGGGGGAGTTGAAAAGTGCATTAAAGAGAGAACAAGGGAACTGCTTTCATCTAGCTTTGATAAAACTTGTCTGAACCTGAAGGTTATTAACAGGAGCAGACAAGGACACTCACCTGACCTCCCGACTGCTGAGTCACTGTCGCTTACCAGGAAGCAAAGCAGGAAACGTGAGGAAGTGAAGGAGTGCCATATTGGCTTAGTCAGTGCATTTCTAGCATGCTGGCCTCCACCCTACGTCTCCCCTCCTCTCTACCTCTATTAAGGAGCAACTCAGCTGTCAGGGGGTCAGGTGATCAGGCCATCATCCTACCACACTGTCCACTAATGTTAATTAAGTAGAGGATATATCGACTGAAAAGGAAAGCTTTCTTTTTTAGTCCAAGGGTAGCATTCCTTCTCCATGGGGTCACGAAGAGTCGGACACAACTAAACGTCTAAACAACAACAGCAACAAGCATTCCTTCATGTAACATCAGCATATAAACACCAATACGTGGTGTGTCTTTCCAAATGTCTCTGTCACCTATCAGGTCCCACTGCACTTTAATTGCCAAGTTTCCCCCCCACCCCCAATTTGGACAGTCATAAACGTTTTCACCCTCATCCCTTAGGGATGATTTCTCCTGATCCAGATGTTCCTCAGCTCCTGCCGGGTTTCCCCCAGCAATCAATTTTAAAAGCTTCTCTGTCACAGCCTCCAGTCTGCGTTTTTTTCTGCAGTTTCCCATTTTTCAAGCTTCATAATAATGAGAACAGATGGGTGAGAAGGGAAGTGTGCTAGAGTGATGCTTAAGTACATTGGATGTGGCTCATAGGCCACATGTTGTCTCTAGGACACGTAGACATAGGAGCTGGTCTGCATTACTATGGTATCTGATTTCACCTTAAAGGTATCACCTGACCACACGACCATCCCTTCCAGCCTTATCCCAACATATGGCTTCCATCCAAAAGCTATTTATCCTGAGCAGCAGTCCCACAAAATTCTAGAGCTTGTCTGTTGGCTTAGATGGCTCCTGATAAAGAGGAAAGGTACCCTAGAAATGGAACAAACATTTGTGAAATCAGATCTGGTCTTAACTGTCTGCTTAAAAAAAAAAGCAGCAGCAATGTAACATCTATAGTTTTTACATGATTTTTTAAATTTTAGATGACACCTTTGACTGGATGTGGCAGTAGAGCAGATCATTTGTGTAATTACAGCAACAATCATCCAGGAAGGAGAGACAGTCTGCAAAGCATATAAAACATGAAATGGATTTGATGGTGTATGAACCTTGTAACCAGAGCTGCAGGAACCCCCTGGCTTAGTGAGGCTATAAACCCCGTAATGTCTTAGCCAAGCTACTAAAAAAGCATGAGATCATTTCTCTCCCTTCTCTCCGATGAAGTATGTATGCAATTAATAAAGTGAGAAAGTGAACTTTTAACGAGTTAGAGAAGGATTATTCTTCCTACCGACAGGAAAAACATTCATACAGTGTGGACATATATGAGGAGGGAAATGTGTGTGTGACAGATGAGAAGCAGCATTTAGTATTTAATTTCCCACCATGGATTTCGGGTGCCACTGCTATTAGAAATATGCGGAAGTCCATATTACAATTTGCAGTGTCCCTCTAACAAATGTGAAAACTTACAGTAAGTAACGGCTACTTTATCCCAACTGGCTATTATTTTGTAAATGAACATGTTATATAGTAAGGAGCAACCACGTTCTACAAACCCTGGGTAAAATATACCTTAAACTAGGCCCCGCCCAACATAAATAATATTATGTGCATTGTATGTATGTATGTATTGATTGACTGGAAGACATATATATAAAAGGTATATTCATACCAGCAGAATGCTGTAGGGATCATCCAAAAGACTGTACTAGTGTTTTGTCCCAACAGAATTTTCATCTCATAGGAGTGAGACAAATACGTAGCTACTTTTATCATTTCAACAAAAAAAGTTCAAAAATCTGTACACGTTTGCTAACATATTATTATCCCTCTAAGTGTAATCCGGAAAATAGTTTTGTTCATTTATCAGCTATTTAAGAAAATTACCAAAGCAAATGTATTATTTTTTTGCTATTCATACGAGGATCATGGCTAATTAGCCTTAGTTAACTAAAGCATATCCTTTGAAAAATTAGGGACAAGTTTCTTTTGCCCTCTGAAGAATTGTCCATTATTTACATTGTTAATATTAATATCCTGCAGGCTTTTAATTGTGAGTTGGTGGTGTCATTGGAGACCCTCTTGTAACAAACAACTCAGATTGCTGTTCAAATAATGACTTTTAAAGATTTGTTTTCCGACAGGTTGAAATAACTGGTGGCAAGTCCGATATTCTTGTAATTTCTAATTAGATTCAGGCTAAAATGCTATGGAATTGCAACATATCTCTCCTAGCAGATCTCTCCACGCTTAAGAGACTCAAGAAATTGAATGGCACTGTCCCATTGTGTTTTGATGCCCTCTGATTTGGGTGAGAGGCTGGGATGAGATCCTCACCCCAACAAGGAAGTAATACCCTCCTATGTTTATAGCATGGACTCCATTGACCAGAAGGTCTTCCTAATTCCATGAGCATCATAAGTGTGGTAATGCATGAAGCACTAACCTAAGACATTTAGAGATTCTTACCCCAGCTTACTTCACACACATGAGATGTAGCGGGGTGTGTGTGTTTAGAGGAGGTAGGGATAGGCGAGAAATTTGGTTCAGGTCACATTTAAGGGATGATCTACCAAATTCATGCTTTCAAAAAAACTGAAATACAGATATTCTTTGAAATTCACACTTACTGTAATTTTGTGATGTTCTCTGACCGATCAATATTTACAAAAATGCATGTTTGCGAAAAGTGGGGGGGAAACATACAAAATGAATTGTGTTATGAAAAGCTGCTTGCAAAAAGTGGGTTGATTGGTCAAAACTCTGTGTGAAAACATATTCATTAGGTGAATATCACACCAACATGTTGATGAATTTTCATGGTTTTTAAAAAAAATAAAAATCACAAATTGCTGCAGAAATTTGAAGAATGTAACTTAAGATGAGAAACTGAGAAGCTAAGTGGACCGAAATTGACAGATCCTTCAATCTCTTGCAGGAGGTACTCATATCCCAATTAAAACAGAAGCCTTTACAAAACATATTGATATGTAGCTTTTCTGTATCTCTTTACTTCTTTCATATTAAGCTGCTATCTGTGTATTTTATATGATTGCCCTCAGTAAGAATGGTGGTCATCACAAAAAAGGTGCTGAATGTATGGGGTTTATTATTATTTTTAATCAAACAGTCAACACCTCCCAGAATCTGCATGGGTCAAGTTTGCCTTCCCATCCCCTAACACATGGTTTGTGCAATCAGCTTTGACACCACAAATTACCTGCTTGAAGGGGTGCAGGTGAATGAATCTAACTTCCCACTCAAAATATGATGTAAAAACTGGAAAGACTGACCTTCTCTCAGGCAGGTGGATGCACACAGATTAGACACAGTAGACATCAGCAAGAGGGAAGCATTTATGTTGGACATGTCAAACCCCATAATGGCAAAATCCCATTAATTTTGATGGCAAAAATCAAAATCCCCATAGCCTAGCTTATTTTTCTCCTCTGTGTTCATGAAGCTGAATGAAGTAAAGTTTCTAGGACATGATAGTTCCATATCAGAATAAGTCTTGTGTAAGTTAAATTCACTGGAGGTTAAAAATTTCATGATGGAAGAGGGTATGTACTGGGGAATCTTTAACAAGATCACTGAAAAGATTACTGGTTCAATAATGGAGATTTTATCATAACTCCTCTGAGAAAGGGAAGACATCAAGGGACTGAAGAGGAGAAAATACAGCCCTGGCCTGAAAGAAAAGGGATTGGAAAAAGAACTAGGAATTAATAGACCAGTATGTCTGACCTCAGTGGTAGGCGAGATTCTAGAAGCATTAATAAAGGATGAGATCACAAAACATCTGGAGAAATAAACCAGCTAGAATCGTTTCATAAAGGGTAAGTCCTGTCTGACAAATAGGGTGGAATTCTGTGTGTGTGTGTGTGTGTGTGTGTGTGTGTGTGTGTGTGTGTTTTAAAGAAGATAATGTAGTCTACAGGCATGGATAATGTACTGGACACTTAAACACTATTACATTTGAAGATGCTTACCTCGAAAGAGAAGGAATTATTTTAGTATGAGAGGCAAGATCCAATTATAATAGGAAACTGTTGGAGAAAAAGTAATAAACAACGTGCAGGGATCTGACTATTTTTATCTATCTGTGTACAACACCCAGTGTACTTTAGCTGCTTCTTTAAAACCAAAAAAGGCAATCCTACATAAATATGCATAAAACCTCATTGTAAATCAAAGTCTGTGTGGGTGAGCAGTTCCCCCATGTCCAGGAAATAGTTTTTTTGCTTGTTCTGGGCTGGGTTGCATTCCCACTGAGGAAACAGGTACATAACTTGTCGGCTGCTGCAGGATGCCTTTTTTTTCACAATGGAGGAGGTCCAAATGGCTTCAATGGCTAACAGCGGATTCTGCTAGTTTCACCTGGTGTGACAGTTATGGACATTCCTGGATCAGGATAGCTTAGCTATGATACTCCAAGTGTTGGTAACCTTGAGACTGGATTGCTGCCATGGCACTATGTATGGCTTCCTTTAAGGTTGGTCTCAAAGCTACAGCTAGTGCAGAACGGCGCAGGAAGTCTGGAGGGTGTCCTGGAGAAGGGGGTGTCCTATTAACAGTACAGAAGCAGGGTTGGCTCACCCATGAGGCAAGGTGAGATGACCACCAGGGCAGCAGGTCTGGCCTCCAGGAATGCATTGCCTGCTGCTGCAGCGATAACAACACTTGTGGTGTGCTTCTTGGAGTTCAGATCTGCAGCCTCCTTGGCAGCCCCCCACCACGTTGCCTCTATACCAGCCTCTCAGCAAACAGGAAGCTCTGCTGGTCTCCTCCCACTCCCAGGGAAGAAATGGTGGGGGCTGCCCTCTGCGGTCTCGTGGCCTCTGCACCTGCCCAGCCTGTTCAGAGTGAACTCCTCCCGCTGCCTTTGACTTACCTTTGATTCCTACTTCAATCATCAGGTGAGGTTGATTTGATTTCCCCATTGTTCCCAATTTAGATCTTTGTTCCTCCCCTTGTTGCCAATGTTGATCTTCACTCTTCCCTTGTTCCTGATGTTGGCCTTCACCCACCCCTTTTTCCCTGGCAGGGAGGACGCCATTTTGCCTCAGGTTCCAAAATGTCTTGGGCCAACCCTGCGCATAAGACCTGTGGTGAAAAAAAGCCGCGCAGGTTGCCAGAATACCAATGAGCCAGGTTTATGGCCTTGCTATTGGAATGTAAAGCCCTGGAAAATGTGGGAATGGGATAGCTCCCAGAACCATAGGAGCCAATTCCTAGGGGTCATTGCCCCCACAATACAATATTTGAGTGGACTGGGGGCCCCAAATTGATGGGCATTGCCATTCAAATGGTGTGTATGCACCACATCATGTGATTGATTATGTGGGGTGGGGCTAAACTCTCCCCCCCTCCAATATTTTATTCAAGTTGGCACCCCTGCTGGAAACATTTCACCTTATGTGTTTCTGCCTGGTTACTTCAGTCCTAAGGAGAGATGCTCTTAGTAGCATCATATGCCCTCAATCTTCTTCATATGTCCAGTAAGGCCAAGGGTGTTACTGTGGTAGTACATGTCCTTTTGAATACACTCCTAATCAACAGCTATAGTGGTGGCATTTAGAAATGACTCATCTCTTTATCCAATCTTTCACTGTGGCATGATCCAGCTATGTTGATGTATTAAGATGATCTACTAATTTGTGATGGATTTTGTACTTGTCATATAAATTACATTTTATTGTTGTTGAATGCTGTTCACCACTCCCTTAAGGTTGGCGGTATAGAATCCCCCCCCCCAAAAAAAAAAAGAAAACCCAAATAAGAGCAAATTCCATTGAAATCAATGGAACTTCTGAGGGTGCATATTTAGAGTCCCAGCAAAATCTGCCTCTGCAGTTTGTATCTGGAAAAGGAGTTATCTAGCTAGCTATATAGATAAAAATAAGTGCTCTGGAAAAGCTATTGATGTTTGCGTAGGCCACCGTGTTAGTCATTAAATGGAGAAATGAAATCTCACATGTTGTTCCAGACAAGACAGAAGAACTGAATGGAACAAATGGCTCATTACTTCCTGAGTATGTAAGAAGTAAAGAGAGCATATATGTTAAGCTGACATTTTGTACAACAAAGAACAGGAAACAGTCACTGATCTGACAGTAAACATAAAACCATTTCCAACTTGCGCTCATTTGCACTGTTAAAACAGAAGTATAAAACAAATACTGGAAAAATTATTGAATTGTTTTAGCCCATCTTGAAGAATACTTATCAGGATACATGTAGTTTAACATGTTTGGTTCAGACCACTATATCACAGAACAGACATCCCATTACTGGGGTTTTATTCAGTGTATGTTGGAGGGAAGGTACCCCCCCCCCGGGCTACTGGATAAGGGGGCAAATGGGAGTATGTCACTGGACAAATTTGGAGAAGCACAAATGACAAAGTATGGCTGTATTCTGGTTCACATCTTGTTTTGGCACATGCAAATTAGGTAGGTTCATATTTAAATGCAAACTGAATCAAATTTATCAGCTATCCTTACATACAGCAATCCAACGTATTTAAAGGGTGACCACTCAGGAGTAAACAATTTGTGGATTAAAAAGTAAGGATAATGTAAACCTCCATAGTCAAATAAATAATGCATAGAAGGGATCAAATATCTTTTTTTTTCATGTTTTGTTGCTTTGCCTCAAGGATGTCCCTCCCTTCCATAGAAAGCAATAGGATGAAAAAAATAGTGAATGAAAAAGGGAGAAAATAGCTTCACTAAAGCAGAATTACAATAGTATCTCTATGGAAGTGTATGTGACATTCATATGAATACCAAATGAATTCATTATGATCACCACTCTTCCCATGAATACCAAATGAATGTATAATGAGTGGACTCTTAAAGAGCTACATTTTAAAAAATAATGCCAGAAATAATGGGAAAATTAACCTCATTATATTTCGAAGAGGTTATATTTAGACAAAGTATTTGCAGAGATTCAAGTAGCCTGTGATGATTTCTGGCCAGGCCTTTGTTGATAACGCTGCTCTCTCTCTAGCGCTCTCTCTCTCTCTCTCTTTCCTTCAGGACTTATTTCATATGCTAAATGTTAATTGATATTTATGCAGATGGTATACTGACTCACTAGTGATTTCAAATGTTTGTATATTTTCTCAGGGTAGTTTTTGTATGTACCCTACAATAAAATGTAGTAATCTAGTTTAATTTCCAAAAGGGTAGCCCAGTTACTCTGTTGTCACACAACCAACGAAGAGACTTGTGGCTAACAGATTTATTATGGCATAAGCTTTCACGTACCACAGGATGGATTAAGTAGTTGAACACCGAGAGGGTTATGGGGTGCAATGTCTGCCATTCTGTTAGTTTCTACAGCAGGGAGGCATAATGTTTGCCCTCCAAATGTTACTGGACTAAAACTCCCATCATCACTGGCCACTGGTCATGCTGGCTGGGGCAGATGGCAACTGGAGCTCAGCAACATGTGAAAGGTATGAGGCTCCCTACTCATTGCAAAGCATGCTTGGTGGGTCATTTTCAGATCTCTGCAGCTCCACCCATAAAGGCTAAGGTTATGGCTTAGATCCTCATTACTGTTCCACTAGCAGAGGAAAGGAGCTATCAGTGAAAAATGCCACTGTGGCCCCATATGCCTACGGAAGCTTTCACTGCATCCCATTCCCAAGTCATTATGTCTATTCCTAATGCTACTTATCTAGAAAGAAAACAAAATGCAAACTAATGTAAATTGACTGAGAGAGTTGCTGAAGTGCCTACCGCAAGTTTACCACGATACTTCTAACAGGAGGTGCAAAATGGGAGAGGAGCAAAAGCAGCAAAGCCTTAACTTGTTTATTTCAGATTTGTTTGTCTGTTTGTTTTACTGTGCTTCGCCTGCAGCCGAACTTTCTTTACTGCGCTCAGCCTGCAGCCGCACGTGTGACATAGTCCCTAATTGAGACACATGAAGCTCATAAGAGACTTTAGACAAGATTCAGCTAGCCACAAAAGTCATTATCTCATTTTCATTTATTAACATGATATTTCCAATGGATTAACAAGGGTTTCCCTTTTGCTGCTTGTGCTGTGACACTAGCCCTAAAGGAGCTGTTGCCTTCTCATATCTCAAGTGACTTTTATTCACATTAGATTACAGTAATGTTCATATTAAAGGAACGAACATTTATTATACCTCTTGAATGAAAATTTCCTATTTAAAACAGGATTTACTTGGGGAAAAGTTTAGGGTGAAGCAAGAGTTTGTATAAATGTTTATTTAATGATGTACTAGAGTAAAATAAATAAATAAATGTTCATACATCAAATGCTTTTTATCTCAAAAGACAGATTTGGATAAATTACATGTCTTTTTAAAAAGCATTTCAACCCTGCTCTTCAAGACAGGAAACTTAAGAGTGGGTCACAATTTAAAATACAATTTATCAGCATAAACCAGCAGCATAAAAATAGAGGCAGATAAATTGCAACCGAAAGAATCACTAAAGTTCAGCAAAGGCCTGAGTGCAGAACCCAAGCTTTAACCATTACTGAAATCTCAACAGTGCCAGTCATAACTGAGAGGGGAGGGTGTTCACAAGCAGAGCGGTATCACCACCAAGAAGGCTCTCCTTTACATTATCACCAAACTTCAATAAAGACGGGACCATCAAAAGAGCCTCTCTGGCTGGCCACCCTTAATATACAGGCTGATCTGCAGGGGACCAGGTGTTCTCTCAGGTGATAACAAGGTAAATCACAAACTTAGCATTTTTGACACATTACTGTTCATATTTATTTGTTTCATACGCATTCTGCCATTTCTTCAAGCAGCGCATAATACTATTTCCATACCTGTGTGGCAGAATATTTTGAGAGATGATATATTACCCAAGATATTGGGCAAAGATGTATGTCAATTTACATATAAAATAAGGAGATAAATCATTCTAAATGTGGGTGGTGCCAACTTGAAGACATTGTTATCACATGTAGTATGGCTACTTTTGAACCATGGGCTTGCATTGTAAAACTCAAGACATAATTAGTGTGCCCCAGTTTGGCGTTTCAAAGGACAGCCAACCAAATTTCAACACACCTTTCACAGACTCACCCAATGAATCTGTGCCCCTCAGAAAAGCAAAAATCTCTTCCTCCTTCTTTACAAGAAAAGAGTAATAGTGATATTTATTCCACAGAGCCTGGTATGCTATAAAATGTAGTAGGTTGCACCATATAAAATTAATCATTACAGACAGATCACTTGACAGATTTTGTTTTACAGATTTTCAAAACAACACAGCCCTGGCTGATGCGTTTTGGAATTTCTCCTGCCTTTCACATTCTGGAGGGTCCTTTGTGATTATTTTTTTCTGCACTGAGGTTATGCTCTTGGGATGCAGGCTGTCTTGACCAATCTAGAATGCCTGACAACAACAGCCGAAGCTGCCTACAGGTTGACAAGCATGCTGGTCAAATAACTGATTTAATCTCTTCAGTAATTTGGTGTCATATCTTGAATAATTTCTAAGGAAATCTTCTGGATGGGTCTTTAAGTAGGACTTCCACTCTGGGGGGAAAACTTAAAATACTCTGTGTTGTACATAAAGATCAATCATTGCATGAAATGTATTCTCATGTCTTCATTTTACATGTTTCTGTAATATAACAGTGCTCTAATGAAGAAAAATGATGAAATCCTTTGCCAGGCTGTGTTTTTACTGGAAGTGGTTTCTGAATTGCTCCTAAAACATAAAAGCTTATTTCACATTTTGTGTAGTACTGTAAAGTTTTAAGTGATACTCTGAACATCATATATTTTAAGATTGTTTCCTTATCTCTGTTGTTAATTACTCTTCGTAAAATGTGAAGAATGTTTAAGTGTCTAATTTCCTCGCTTCTTTTGCTGTGGTTGAGTTCTCTGCTTCATTTCTCTCAACTTGAATACTTCTGTTGTTTTCTTCTGTTACTTTGAAGCCAGTTTACTGTTATTGGGATCTCAAAGTTTCAACCTGGGGATATTTTGATTCTAAGGATAGGGAGGAGCTGGAGAACTGCCCTTTGGGAAAGTATGCAATGTCAAAAGTTTCTTCGGTGGAGTCACATGCAATCCACGTTTCTCTCTGTTAGCATCAACACTATGGCTATAACTGAGATATTAACCCTAAAGGATTTTCAAGACACACCCCAAACTATAGGAAGGGGCCCGTCACTTTTGCAGTATTCACTCATCTTTTATTTCAAAGCCAGTAAGGTGCTATTGTTTTTACCAATAACATGAACCAATGTTTCAGTTTCATAACAAATGAATATAATATTCATTCAGATGTGGCATTGTTAAAAAATAGATAACTATGGAGCCTAATGTCTCTGTAACCCTGTGCTGCACATCCTTTTATAGCCAATTAAGAGGATGCTTTATTTCCCTCATTAAAAGTGCAGCTCACCGTCACCATGTTGAATCAATAAGTACGAGCTTGCACATCCTGTACGCAACCTTTCCTTGAGTCACAGTAGCATTTGTCATCTTTACAATAAAGCTTTCCAATTTTCCTGATTAATATTTAAAAGAAATAACATGACCTGAGAAACATACACATCACACACACACACACACACACACACACACACACACACACTCATTCCAAGGCCTTATGTCCTATGCAGTTCATTTTCACTTAAGGTGAAATCACCTGGCCTTAGGTTATAATCTTCTTTTCGGAGATCCCCATCTCACCCCAGTTGTATAACTACACACTATCTTTCATGTGTCTCTCTCACCCCCCCCATCCCCAATGTAGCTAATATTAAAAAAACTATTGCAACAGGGCTTTCTCCATCTCTCCTTTCCCCACTGCTTCTGGGGATGTCAGCAGAAGCCCCAGAACAGCACCCAAGGGCAGGATAGGGGTGAGCATTCCCTCTGGCAACCTGGAATGCTTTCCCTGATATAGAATGATTGCCATAATACTATGTTAAACTCCTTCCATAGTCTCTCAAGCCAGTTTATGGTTTCTGGAGATTTGATAGTCTAATGAAGTTTCTGTGTGAGCAACATATATGATCTAAATTTTAGAGAAGCTCCACACCCATTGGGTTATATAAAAGAGCAGGTGGAGAAGGAGATGAGACTGCACAGCATCTCCATCAGCTCTTCTGAAAGACCATCAGGTTCTACCTGGACATGCCAGGAACTGAATCAGGGACCTTCTGCATGCAAAGCAGATGCTTTAATTAATTATTTAGCCCAAAAGGCTCCCATGGCAGCCTACAAAAATCAGTAGTATGTTAGTACAGGCTTACAGTCTTAAAGAAATGATACACACAAAATGGGGATGGGGAGGGAGGAAGGAAAAAAGCAAGCTCAAGCACTAGTTCTTCAAGTTACCGTTCTTTTAATTATCAGCTAGGATGGAAACTATTCAGGAAGACTGGTGAAATGACTGCCTCCAGGTGACAGGTGAGGCAGGGCCAAAGGCAGCTGGTTTCTCAGAAGAAAGCAATCAAGACACAGCCATAAAAATTGCAATCAATGTGAACACAGTAAGTTATATATGCAATCTTGGATTTAATTGAAGTTCTGTGCCATACCAAATTCATAGAAACAATAATATATCAATACGAATCAACAGTATTATATCAATATTAAAATCAGAGACTCTTGGTTTGGATGTAATGAGAAACTCTGGCATAATGCAAGCCAGGAGCTCCACCCCAAAGCCAGCCCACGGTGGGAAGAAAGAAGGGGTAAAGTAGGGATGCAAGCCCACACAGCACTTGTCCGCATGATGGGGTGATCATCCAAACACAATCACTATCCATTAGACCACAGGCACTCTCACAAGTTGTGATAGAAACAAGGGGGGAAACCTCAAAGTTTAAGTTGTGCTGGGACCCTTTAGCCCAGTTCTATAAGCTTTGGAGCAATATCTTTACATGATAAGACTGCTGGGCAATTTTTGTGTGCATCTCCTCCAGCTACTCACAAGATGGTAGCAATTTTGAGTCGAATGGATTCGCTATTGGAATGGATGACTCAGGGTAGCCAGCTCCAACAACACAGTCTTTAGTGCTTTCAGTAAATCTGCATTTCCCTTAACACAATTTTCATAAAATTCATAGCGAGTGAAACTGCAGTAAGGGGAAGGAGAAACAACTAGTCTTCATGGTTTAGAACACTTATCATGAAGATTCATAGTATTCATCCTCATTTTCATGCAACCTTAGCTGAGTGCTTTTT
This sequence comes from Podarcis cretensis, assembly GCF_951804945.1. Taxonomy (NCBI): domain Eukaryota; kingdom Metazoa; phylum Chordata; class Lepidosauria; order Squamata; family Lacertidae; genus Podarcis; species Podarcis cretensis. The sequence continues at coordinate 43,093,771 of NC_137174.1, read as the reverse complement.
ATTGTGGATAAATATATATATTTATATATACACATACTATACAGGGAGCAGCAACAAGTGACTGTGATGCTGCAGTCCCCTCTCTCGCTCTTTCCCAGAGAAGCAGACGGCAGACAATTGGAAGGCTGATGCTAACGGATTCAGAATATTTGATTTGCTGTTCTCACAATATTTTCTGCTCAGCCTGAGCCAGGAAGGAGTGTCTCCTGGGAGCTTGTTCTCATGAAATTCCCAGCAACCAAGGAGGTTTGAACAAGAGGTTTTGATAAGCGCTGGATATGCATCTGGTTGAAAGACACATCTAGAAGCTGGAAGCATAAGCTTTGCTCATCACTATCTATAATGCTGATTCAGTTCAGTGGCAGCATCCAGCCGCAGGATAAAACTGGAAACGATTAAGGGAAGGCGTAGGAGGCAGCTCTGGAATCCAGATTCTGTTAGGGGGAAGAGGCTCAGGATTTCATCTCACATCTAGAGTCCATGTTTGATGTTACCAGTACTGTCATTTTATACCCCGATTCTAATGTACACTTAGTGTGAAGCATTCCTCTACATTGTAAGGACTGGAGATATAGAGTCTTTTCACAAGTGATGCTTTTCTCATTTTCCCCAGTCTTCACGTTTCCACATCGGTTTGCAACATGAAAATTCAACCTCATTCCAGTGTGAACTTCTCTTAATGTACACATTTGTACGCCCAATATTCGCCTTTTTGCGAAGCAACTTCCCCTGAAATACTAAACTTTTTTGTTTTGTTATTTTCACTAATATATGCATTTTAACACACACCAGCATATGCATTTTTGTCCACATGAGTTGGCTGGAGAACTGCATCACAAAATTTAGGAAAGTGTGAATTCTGAAGGTTGGCTGTGGTTCGCTTCTCATATTGTTTCAGAAAGTGCCAATTAGGGCGGCTCCCCTTTAAACGCAAGCCCACTCGTCTTCCTCCTCCATCCTTATGAGCAACCTGGTGGAAGGTTTTTTGTTAAAGCCTCCCAAATCACACTTCCCTTTTCTCAGCAATCAAAGTGAAAATGAAGAGAGTCTCACATACAAGAGGAAGACGGAGTTCCTCGCATTCAGCAGCCTTTTATGGATTCAATTATGCTTCTCTCTTGTTCTACTTTGAAAAGGCAGAACAGAAAACTTAATTTTAACACTGGGAAAAAAAAAACCTATGAAGGCTCTTCAATTATTTATAACATTAAAATGTACAAATGTTTGATCAATGAACTTGGGGGGGAGAGACAAGTTAAACTACAGAAATGTTTCACAATGTTCTAAAGTTCATGTGGCAGAGATAGAGGAGCAAAAGGATTATTAGTAGATGAAGAGCAGCATTTTAATAACATCCAGGCTGTTATAATGAGCCTGACAAAGCAAGGAATTTCAAAGCTTGGGCTTCTCTGAGGCTCCCTTCTTCCTAGACACATGATGCCAAATGCTATAGAACAGATAGGGCAGCAACAGAGATGCATGTTTTTCTAATACCAGCAATCAGGGCCAGCCACCCATGAGGCAGGCTGAGGCCGCTTGGGCTCCAGACCGCCTCTGCTAGCTGTGGTGATGGCTTCCGGTGACATCGCACCAAAATCTTGTCAGATCTCATGGAGTGCACGAGATCTTGTGGAATTTAAGCAAGATCTTACTGAAACGTACTGCCACTGCTTCATAGTCATTGCTGCGCAACATGGATAAAGAAGGCTTTGGCAGAGCAGGGCAGCATTGCAGTTTCCCATTTTGCCTCAGGTGGCATGACAAGATAAGCTGCTCCTGCCAGCAATATTAAAACCAAGGAAGAGAGGGAAAGGAAGTAGCCATGCCTCCTCACTTGGTATTTGTATTGCTGCAGATACACAAGTGTTCCATCGGTGTTTTCTGCAGCAAGCACATCAACTGTAAATGACAGGTCTTCAAGCTCTCGTGTCGACATGTCAAAGCTCCAAGGCACATCTACATTGGTGCCTTAATGTTGCTCTTCAGCACTAACAACCACAGAGAAACTACATGCTTTAAGAAGTACTTTTCCTAATATAAACACCACATTTTCATGCTGTTTGTTCATCTGAGCAATTACTTTCCCCTTCCTGTGGTCTATCTGAAAAGGAGGCAAACTTGGTTTGCCACGCCCCTAGGACACACACCACGCCCCTGTGGGCAGTGCGCCCCGCCCCTGGGATGCACGCCTGCCCCACCCCCGCCTGCTGTTCACCCCCTGGTGCTGGAGCATGAAGCTCCGCCACTGCTTGGTTGTATCCAATGAAGTGCAACAGCAGCGATCATTCAGTTTGCAATGTAAGGGTTAATACTGTTAGTGTTAAAGTCAATTAGCTAAGAGTGGGATAGGTGGAGGTGTTGCTTAGCAACCAGACACAATAGCATGATTTTCGCTGAGCTGGTACATACTCTGGCTATGTTTGTTTAGGGGAATATATTCTTGCTATGTGCAAAGCCTGAAGTAAGGAAAACAAACCCTCTGTTCATTTGTCCTCTAATTATGCATATATTTTGTTCAGTTTGCTTAGTAAAGTGCTGTCAGGACTTTCCCCTCTGGACTCTGGGTTATTTAAGTGTCTTTGCTAACACTGACAACTCCTTGGTAATTCTTGGAAAATTTTGACTCACACAGTCCCAACTTGTGTGAAGTGTTTTCTTAATTTCCTTAATACTAAGATTTCTCCAAGGGACGCAGGTGGCGCTGTGGGTTAAAGCCTCAGCGCCTAGGGCTTGCCGATCGAAAGGTCGGCAGTTCGAATCCCTGCGGCGGGGTGCGCTCCCGCTGCTCGGTCCCAGCGCCTGCCAACCTAGCAGTTCGAAAGCACCTCCGGGTGCAAGTGGATAAATAGGGACCGCTTACCAGCGGGAAGGTAAACGGCGTTTCCGTGTGTGGCTCTGGCTCGCCAGAGCAGCGATGTCACGCTGGCCACGTGACCCGGAAGTGTCTCCGGACAGCGCTGGCCCCTGGCCTCTTAAGTGAGATGGGCGCGCAACCCCAGAGTCTGTCAAGACTGGCCCGTACGGGCAGGGGTACCTTTACCTTTACCTTTAAGACTTCTCCACCCCTTGTTCCTTTCCAGGTAGAGCTCAGAAAATCCTGTTTCAAATAATGGAAAGCCACTACCAGTCAGTATAGACAATACTGAGCTAGATGAATCAATAGGCAGCTTCCTATCGTTCTTTCCTATCGAAAAACAGTTCAGAATCAAACAAACTGGATATAACTTCCTTGGCAATTGCCCCATGTGCCCTGAGCAATGACATCACAAAGAGAAAACACATAGAAATGGGGAGATCATCCTATTAGGGCACCAGGGGGCAGTAGGGAGACACTGAAAAATTGTAAGACTTGAAAAATTGAGTTTGTTAGATTCTGTGGCTTTTACACTTGTATGGAAAGTAAAATGGCTAAATGTTGACATGGATAATGCAGTGGTCACAAAGACAAAACCATCTCGGCAATCACCTGGTGCAACTCAGGCCGGATCACAGGGGCAGGAAATGTCAAATGAAAGGAATTCAACTTAACTATTTTCTTGACATAGTACTACTGTTGTTTATACATGGAATGGTCTTAATATGGCAGATCACTGAAACATGCCATTTTCCCACCTCTGTTCCAAAAATGGTACAGTCCAGCAAAGGCTGCACCATGTGACTTATCAACCAGGTTGTTTCTGCGGTCAAATAGATGCTAAATACACCTTAGCATTCCATGGACTCTGGACTGTGAGATCCAACAGATATGAAAGTGAAGCCAGAATGGGAAAAGAGATGACCAGAGCAGAGATGGTGCTCACACTAAAACTGATTTACTGCAGCAGCAAAGCACCATATGGCAGAATTTGTTACTGGGCTATATGTATAAAGAAGTTCTACAGTATGTGTGTGCCCGCAACAAAACACAGGTGGAATTCAAAACCTGATTTACTAGTTCAGCATGGAAGGTGCATGTTGTTCAGTGTACAAAATGGGGTGTGTGTGTGTGGATGAATCAGTTACTCACTGGGTTACAGCTTCTGAATGATCAATTTTCCAGTGCACCCCCCCACTGGCCAGACAACTGTGGCCAGCAGATGGGAAATATCTGGATTGATCTCAAGCTATGTAGGAACATCCATATATTATATATTTAGCAGTTGCAGTCACTTTGCAGACTTCAACATTTATTAAAATAAAAAATCAATGTGAGTTTTTTCCATAAACTTCAACAAAATGTAGACTATATCCTTAGCATCACAAACAGTAGATTCAGTGAATAGAAAACTCTCTGACGCAGAGATGATTAAAGCTCCAATCTGAAACACTCTTACCCACAAATAAGGCCTATTGAACACAGTGGAACTGACTTCTGACTAAACATGCAGAGTATTGCACTTTAAATAGCAGATTGAACTAAGCAAGTCTCTGATACAGATGCTCACACACAAGAAGGTGTACAACAACAACAACAACAACAATTTATTATTTGTACCCCGCCCATCTGGCTGGGTTTCCCCAGCCATTCTGGGTGGCTTCCAACAAAGATTAAAAATACAGCAAAATGTCACACATTAAAATCTTCCCTGAACAGGGCTGCCTTCAGATGTTTTCTAAATGTCAGGTAGTAGTTTATCTCTTTGACATCTGATGGGAGGGCGTTCCACAGGGCGGGTGCCACGACCGAGAAGGCCTTCTGCCAGGTTCCCTGTAGCTTTGCTTCTCACAGTGAGGAAACCGCCAGAAGGCCCTCAGCGCTGGACCTCAGCATCCAGGCAGAATGATGGGGGTGGAGACGCTCCTTCAAGTATACTGGGCCAAGGCTGTTTAGGGCTTTAAAGGTCAACACCAACACTTTGAATTGTGCTCGGAAACGTACTGGGAGCCAATGTAGGTCTTTCAAGACGGTGTTATGTGGTCTCAGCGGCCGCCCCCAGCCACCAGTCTAGCTGCCGCATTCTGGATTAGTTGTAGTTTCCAGGTCACCTTCAAAGGTAGCCCCATGTAGAGCACATTGCAGTAGTCCAAGCGGGACATAACTAGAGCATGCACCACTCTGGCGAGACAGTCTGCCGGCAGGTAGGGTCTCAGCCTGCGTACCAGATGGAGCTGGTAGACAGCTGCCCTGGATACAGGATTGACCTGCGCCTCCATGGACAGCTGTGAGTCCAAATGACCCCCAGGCTGCGCACCTGGTCCTTCAGGGGCACAGCTACCCTATTCAGGACCAGGGAGTCCTCCACACCAGCCCGCCCCCTGTCCCCCAAAAACAGTACTTCTGTCTTGTCAGGATTCAACTTCAATCCATTAGCCGCCATCCATCCTCCAACCGCCTCCAGGCACTCACACAGGACCTTCACCGCCTTCACTGGTTCTGATTTAAAAGAGAGGTAGAGCTGGGTATCATCCGCATACTGATGAACACCCAGCCCAAACCTCCTGATGATCTCTCCCAGCGGCTGCATGTAAATGTTGAAAAGCATGGGGGAGAGGACAGAACCCTGAGGCACCCCACAAGTGAAAGCCCAGGGGTCTGAACACTTATCCCCCACCACCACTTTCTGAACACGGCCCAGGAGGAAGGAGCAGAACCACTGTATGACAGTGCCCCCAGCTCCCAGCCCCTCTAGACGGTCCAGAAGGATGTTATGGTCGATTGTATCAAAGGCCGCTGAGAGGTCCAGCAGAACTAGGAAACAGCTCTCACCTTTGTCCCTAGCCCGCTGGAGATCATCAACCAGTGCGACCAAGGCAGTTTCAGTCCCATGGTGAGGCCTAAAACCTGATTGATACATGTTACCTGTGCTAGCTAGTTCCCAGCCCAGATCTATATCCATGAACACAGCTGGAAAAACACACTTCCACATATACAGCAACGTGTTGTATGCACAGAGTTTCATTGGAGTGAGGGGATGAAGTGCAATGTGAACAAGCCTTCTGCATGGATCGAGTTGCCACACAGAGGCACTTTCAATGGCAGTCTAGAATTAGCTAAGTAGCTGTAAGTAATGGCACAATCTGCATAGCTGGCTTGTAGTCACAACTCTGAAAAAGTCTCTTTGAGGAAAAAGGACCCCAGCCTTAAAATCTGGGCCTTGCAGTTTCCAATTATGCCCCGTATCAGCCTTAGATGTTAAGTCTGTTGTAGGAGCAGGATGATGACGGCGATGAAAGGGAGCAACATCAAAAGTGTCAGCAAGAGGAGAAGGCAATGGCATATCTGTGCAGAAACTGCATGCATATTCCAATTGGCTATGTGACTGGGCTACTAATTTGGAAGGTGGAGGGGGTGAAGAAATCAGAGAATGCACTGAATAGTATTCCATAAAGCATGCAAGGTGTGTGCTGCTAAAGAAACTTCACACCAACTACCACCCCACCAAAGAGGTCAGTTATAGTGAAGGAACTACCAGCAAGAAACATGCAAACATAGGTCTGAAACAGAATCTAAAGTCACAAAGACAAAGATCTATTGTACCTGAAATCTGGCACCAACAGGAAGGTGAAGAGAAAAGCAGAGTTTACTGAGGGGTAAGAGAAATTGGTGAACACAACCTAGTGCATGCTACATTTAAGGAAAATGTACAATGTTATTTTTAATCTGGCGCCTTAATATTTTTTAATCATATCATTAATCTGTAGCAGTAACAAAAAGGTTTTTTTAAAAAAAGAAAAAATATATTAATAAAATTTACTAGATTAATAAGACTGAGTAGTATGTAGAAAAAATTGGCATTAAATATTTACAAATTCTATTAATAAAATACTAGATTAATAAAAACCTAATATTAAATATAAAATTTTAATTGGGTGTAGTTCATTGGCTTTTAACTTGACACTTTGTAAACTCAAATTTCTAGCTGTTGGATGGGGAAGGAAGAAGAGGTGGAGGAGGCTGGAGTCAAAATACACTCTGAGGTGTTTTGTGGAATGTGTTTAGCATCTCTGCTACTCACTTTGCTAGAGAGTCTTTTTTTAATGGCAATAAAATGTTGCACTGTATAAGGGTGCGTTCCGACACAGGGAATAATGCATTAGTTTCCTCAATTACAATGCTAGCGCCTCGCCCCCATTTTCTGGTGTTCCTTTCACACTGCAGTACCTTTTGTGTTATGGAACAGTGGCTTTTTGATCGCTATCATGCTAAATTTCATTCACACAAGTAGGTATGGCGTGAGACAACAACAACTATCATTGAACAACATTGCTACTTCCCACTCTTTCCTTACATGCATGCTTCTTTTCCCTCACGAATGCCTCACGAAAACTGGAGGAAAGTATGTCGGTATACTGCACCAAGTTAGGGGGGTTGCAAACAGATTTTTTTCCCCCTGGAATCAAGTAACATGGAAATGAGCACTAAAGTCCATTATATTGTATGAATGACTAAAGTCCATTATATTGTATGCAGAAATTAACATTTTGGGAAACACTGGGGGAAAGGAATAAGCTGCTGTGTGGATGCACCCTTAGTCTGAACTTTGAACGTAACATTCAAATAATGCAAACAAACTAGTGTTAATTCTCTGAGATCTTATCAATCACAAGCCATAGCATCTTCTGAAATTACATCAGACACCTGTATCGGTAGCAATAAACAAATCAAATATTTGAATTTATTATTTCGGTCACAGACCAGTTCCAGCTCGCATACAATATCAAGGAAGTCATAAAACATGATAGGGATACATTTGAATTTGCAATTAAGCATAACAGGGACAATACAGATATAAAGGTAAAGGGTAAAGGGACCCCTGGCCATTAGGTCCAGTCGTGGCCAACTCTGGTGTTGCGGCACCCATCTCACTTTATTGGCCGAGGGAGCCGGCGTACGGCTTCCAGGTCATGTGGCCAGCATGACTAAGCTGCTTCTGTCGAACCAGAGCAGCGCATGGAAACGCTGTTTACCTTCCTGCCGGAGTGGTACCTATTTATCTACTTGCACTTTGACGTGCTTTTGAACTGCTAGGTTGGCAGGAGCAGGGACTGAACAACAGGAGCTCACCCCATTGCGGGGATTTGAACCGCTAACATTCTGATCGGCAAGTCCTAGGCTCTGTGGTTTAACCCACAGCGCCACCCGCGTCCCTAATACAGATATAGCAGCAGTTAAAAATATATAAATTAAAACTTAGTCACTAAAATATAACCTAAAATTATCATTTAAGGCCTTAATCATTATGATAGCACAGATTGTTCCCTAAGTTTTATGGCAATCACACAGAATTTGGTTACCCTTAACATGATCTCAGGATCCTTGTCCTCTACCATGGATTTTAGACATCAAATCGATTTAATGGGTAGATTGAATTTAGTGGCTAAGGAACCTGAAAGGTTCTTGGAATCAACCCTGCATCACAGCATCATTAAAACAGAAGAACTAAACGAATGGAACATACAAGCAGCAGTAACCATTTGCTAAGATTAGTGTGATATAACAGACAGTCCTCTTTCCCCTTGCTGTTAGATACTTTTAGGGCTGGCCAAAAACATTTTGCCACCTGAGGTAAACCACAAAATGGTGCCGCTTCCTGCCAGGGAAGAATGAAGATCTACATCTAGAAGGGTGGGAGGAAATCAGCAGTGCATTCTATTTCTCAAGAGGCTGCTGTTGAGGCAGCACTTGGGGGGGCGTGTCTGCTGAGGAAGCAGGAAATCCGGCCTGCAAGGAGCATGCAGCAGTGGCGGCAGAAGCAGGTGATGCATCCCTTGGAAGCTGGATCTGCTAGGCCAGCTGCCCGAGACATTTGCCTCACCTTGCCTCAAGGGTCTTCTATCCCTCCTTAATTTTAACTAGAGTTACTCAATAGCTGGTTCCAGAAAAAGAGAGGAGGCCCAAAGGGAGAAGGAGTGTGAGACTTTAGAGAACTTTAGAGCCCTTGAAAGGGAGGCAAATGTTGATCCCACATAGATTGGAGTCCCCTGCCACCATTGATAAGGAACAGTAACCTACTTGCTGGGAAGCTAGCAGAGCAACTCAACTCCACCCAGCAAGCCACTTCTGGTCAGACTGAGATGATTTCTTGACCCAGAATTGGATTGGGGAGAAGAAACTCTGGGCTGTGGGAAGGATGAGTAGAAAACTAAAAGGTGTTATAACCAGACCAAGCAGAGTTTGGAAGAAACACTGCAGGGTGAAAGAGAAAAACGGAAAGAGTGCCTAGTGTGATTAAAAAAAATGAGAAGGACCCCAGAATAGTTAGATAGCCAACTGAGAATTAAAAGATGCAAGTTTGTGCAGCTCAACCCCAATGGCTCAACTTCAAAAGTTTGATTTTCAAAATGCAAGTTTCTGGTCCAGCTGGATTTGGAGATTTGAGAGTTCTAGGATGGCTTCTGGGTTGATGCTGAAACCAGAAAACACCAAGTGAACACTCTCATCATTTTTGCAATGGGGGATGCTTCAGATGATATTCTCTGTGGTCTATCACTCACAGTGGTATAAGGTAATGAAAGAAGCTTTTGATAACCATTCTGTAGAGAAATAGTATCATATATTGAAGAATGAAAGTTAACCCAAAGTGCCAAGGGTAAAAGCAAACTGCAGAGTGGCCCACTGTGCACACCCTAGCAAAATATTGTAAATATGGAACACAAAAAGAGTTGTTTGTAAAGGACAAAATAATTGTGGGTATGGAAGATATTAAACTGATGGCTCAACTTCTGTTGGATCCTGATCTCACTGCAGAAGCAAAAATGAGGATGCATAAGAACAAAGCTATATAATGTTTAGACACTTGGTTCCTCATTCGTTATAAAAGGGCATCTAAAAGTGACTGTAACTTTTCCCTCTCTTGGTCATATTGGATGAAATTTACAGGCCTAGAAAGCCATCCACAGTGGATTAAACCTGCTAAATTGCGGACAAATGGGCCCAGGAGCTTTTCATAGGGAAAGTAAAAGGGTGTCTCTCCCCTCCACAATTCCTTCTGAGGTTCGTTTCCTGGAAAAGAGAATAAACGCACAGCAGTGACTAATTATCTCCATATATATTGACTTTGCTTTTGTTGCCAAAATTTTGTCAAATGGCAAGTTTCTCTTCAGACTGTAGGAATAGTTCATTTTAACCATAAGGAACCCCGTTCTCCATGGTCTTAAATGGTAAAACCCTCACAATGATAAGTTCTGATATCTAAGGTGTCAGGAATGCGTGCAGGAGCCAGGCCCTGTGACAAGTAGGACTTTGCAGGAATGGGGCCTTCCTAAGTTCTTCTGAAGAGGCAAGGTGCAGCCGCACAGGTGAGGCCAGTTGGTAACTCACAGCACTTGGTGGCAAGAGCCGGGAAGGGATATAAGGTCAGCATTTCCCTTCGGCTCTTTGCCACAGCAACACACTTCCTGGTTTGCTGTGTTTGGCTTCTTGACCCCTTGCTTCTTGATCCTCAGACCCTTGACTTTGTGACTCTGTGCTTCCTGACCCTCGGACTCCCGGCTCTCTGACCCTCGGACTCTTGGCTTCCTGGCTTCTGGACTCCCATTCCTGCTCCCACCCCACCATCTTGCCAGCAGTCCCAATGTCCCCAGCCAGGACTTTGATAGCCCGTGATCCAGACCATGACATAAGGCTACCAAAAATGCAGCCTCTTTACTGAAAAAGGGTCTATCTTTGGTGCTTCTTGCCTGAGGTCCCACCTGCGCTTTACATACCACTTTAAACAGCCATGGCTTCTCCCAATAAACCTGTGAATTGTTAAGGGTGCTGAGAGGAGATACCCCATTCTCCTCACAGAGCTCCAATTCCCAGAGTTCCCTGGAAAGTGGAATTGATTTTTAAACTCTTCTGAGAATTGTAGCTCTGTAAGAAGAATAAACTGTCTCCAAAGAACTCTCAGCACCCTGAACAAACTACATTTCTTAGAATTTTGCAGGGGATGCCATGTCTGTTTCAAATGGTATGATACTGCTTTAAATGTATAGTGCAGAATAGTGCCTAGGTGTGACAGAAAACCAAATGTTAGAGAAATAGCTCTTCAAGAGAAGATTCCATACGGAAGAAAAGTCCCAGAAAATACCTTTGTAATATAGAAATAGTCCAGAAGAATAACCGGAGTACCCCAAAGATTTGGCCTTTAAATGCTACTGTATTAATAATTTGACAAGAAAGGTTCACTATTTCAGAATGCAGTTCAAAGTCAATATCATAGTAAAGATAGAGAGATGTAGTAGGAAATAACTGTGATTCTTTGTGGATCAAAGAGAGCATAGGAAGAAATGGTGCCTTATGTTTCTCCTTCAACAAGGCAAATGGTATTTCATATATTCTACCACACCCATCTTCCAGCTTCACTAAGACGACCCTATCCTATGAAGATCTCTTTTGCTCTTCTAATGATATTTTGCAACCAAAGAATGAGAACTATTTTACCATCTATGTCAAGCGTTTGAGAAAACACTCACACAACACCTTGGATTCTTTCCCCCTAGCCAGCATTTCACAAAAGATATTCAAAACTTACATTTAAATGACAAAAAAGAAAATTAATATTTATTGGCTATAATGTTTCATTATAGTTAAAAATTAGTTTGTTCTTGGGGTAAACAGTTTATAGCAAGATATAAATATGTTCCCTTGACCTATTAACTGTCCCCATATATTATGAATTTATTGACAGTTGCTGTAAAATTTACTAACAGCTATTAAACCTTTTTACATACTTGATATTCCTTTGTCTCTATAAGGCAGAGAAGATGAAGGGTTGGAGAGAGGTAATCTGCTACAGATATTAGATTCCTCAGAGATTTTAATATATTGTCTAAGTTTATGGGTCATAAAAACTAGAGCTTACCAAAAAAATTACACTAGAATATTATTTAAGAAAAAAGACATGTAAATTTTAGTGTCATGGACGTGATATAATCTACTGAAAACTATAAAATTATATACCAAATGCTAGATTAAAATAATATTTAGATCTTCCTAAACATGCCACACTGAAATAATCTGAAGTTTGTATTTCTATTGTTTGTATGTCTCTTGGTGCCTTTCATCAAAAGCCCAATATATATGGAGGTTTTTCAACCTCATCTTTTAAAAAGAGAGATGAACCTTTCATAAACGAGCACCTCTCACAATATCTGCCCACCTGGGCTTTAAGATCTGCAACGGAGGCCTTTCTTCTGGTCCCATTTATGACTGAGGCACATTATGTGGTCACTCAAGATAGGATCTTGTCTGTTGTGGCAACACAGTTCTGGATTTCCCTTCCATTAGAAGTATAATTATTTTCTCATGTTCCCACCTTTTTATAGTCAAGTTCAGTGGGGAGGGGTGAGCTGAAATATGTTTTGTTCTTCATTGGAGTACATATTTTGCAGCAAGATTGTTAGATTGGTTTTGGTTTAGTATATGTAATAGGGGATATTATATTTTCTTTGTTGCTATATAAAATCCTGGAATCCCCTCAGGATGAAGGGTGGTTTAGAAATATAACAAATACATAAACAAACCATGATATGCACGTATTATTGGAATGCCTGGACTTATTGAAAGCTCATATTTTCATCAGATGAAATCAAAGGGACCATTGCAAGATCACAATTCTTTTAGACTGCTGAAATTTCTTTCTCTGTTAGCGGAAATCCTAAGCAATTCACTCTGGGAGTAAAAACATGGCAGAACACAGGACTGTCAGGGATCCCTCGCATACATGATTGTAAACGCATAGCGGTACAACACAGCCCACTTTGCTATTGTTATAATATGAAAAAAATGCAGATCCCACCTTTTGATTTACAAATACCACACACACACAAACACACATTCTCTCTCATACACAGAATATATGTACACAAACAAAATCAAATTAGCATACCTAAACCAGCTTCCTAATGTTGGTTTTGAGTGACATGAAAATGTGTTTCAAATAAGCAAACATCACACATTAAATTATTGACAGTGTGATCCGATGCATCTTTATTGAAAAGTAAGTCTCATTGAGTTCAAGCATTAGGCTTGCAATTTAAACTATAATTGTCACATGGAAAATGCAATGTGTGACTCCATCTTGTAAATATTCCAACAAGCATGAATTGAAACAGCTGGATATTGCATTTGTAAAAGAGATTGGTGTGTTATGAATATGTGTCTTCTTTTTATGGTATTCATAATAAAGTTTTAAAAATAAAAAATAAACCATTGTGATTAAAAGCCAACTTCTATTCTGTTTACCTTTATTTTTAAAAGTGTCTATATCATGTGTAATAGCTTTTAGAATCCATATTTATCAGCCTTCAAAGCACTCTGTGTGGGGCCTAATGATTATTTGAATCAAAGGACGTTGTCAGAAAAGAACCCAAGGTTGCAGAGGATTTATTCTTCCCTGATATTCAGAAATATTCTGCTTACTTTAAAAATCCACCATGCAATGGAAGAACACACCTTATGCACCCCAACATCATATTTTATACCTTCCCAAAATGTGGATTTCACCCAGAAATGCCACTGGCAAGATATATCCAGTGGCTGTGTAACACTGGAGGGTATTGGTTTGTTTTTGTATTTGTATTTTTTTGTTCTCATACTGTATTTTTATGTTGTGAGCTGCCCTGTGATCTTTGGATGAAGGTCGGTATACAAATTTAATTAATACTAATAATGATAATAGTCCAGAGTCCATACAAAATAAAGGCAGCTTTGGTTCTCTATTGTGCAAGCATGCAACGTATAACCGATGTGACTTTGTGGTTTCCTGTCGAAGCTTTGAAATATAGCAAATTCACAAAAGCTACTGTAGAGTTCAGAACAAACACAGGGGGTATGTTTAGTTATTTGTTTTTGTAGTAAAATAAAATATTTATTATACACAGACACCTACTGTGAACAGAGGGTAAGGCCACTGTGTTTTATCTCTAGGGTGTCATGTTTGACTTCCATTAGGGATGTATTACAGACCTGTGGGTTTTCATGAATTCAGAAAGTCCACTTTGAACACTGATTTCAAAGCCTACAGGGGGTGTGAGGGATGTAAGAACACTGCTTCGTCGGAAGGAACCTGTTGCATCCAACACATACCTTATGTTTTATAAGTCAAAACAACTTGCTGCTGCAGAGAAAGAGGTGATTTTTTCCTTTAACGTTTTTAGTAAAGGCAAGGAAGCCTCCCCATTGTTTCCTTTAAAAAAAAAAAAAAACTTATCAGAAAGTTCAAGGTGAAGATAATGAACATAGGGGAAAAAATTACCATTACATCAGCTTTCTCTCCTACATTTAACTTCAATTCTATCTCAATGAATCATAATGGAGAAGATAGTATGATCTAAATTATCAAGTGGATATCAATATTTCACCATGAGTGCCTCTTACAGGAATGTGACTTTACACAAATGTGGTTCTAAATAGGACCACAGCCTTGTAAGGTGAAAGGAAAAAAATCAGTCTGGAATCTTATGTGACTGATAGTCGGAAGATGGGGAAAATATATCAAGACTTGGAAGATTCAGACTTTGGTATATTCAGATATCACAACTTTTCATCTTGGATATCACATGCAGCAGTGATCATTTCGAGAGCTGAGCTGAAGATTCTCAGAATACATTTTCCTCACAAAATTTCTGAGAGTTTTTTCAACAGCCCTAGGGGAAAGGTTAATTTGGAGATCCCACCCTCCAAAAAAACCCCCAACTGTCTGAATCTCCTCTTTTTCTATTTCGAAGTCTCAGTCCTACCACCACCACACGCCAAATGATGCTGGTTGTGCTTATGTCACTGCTGAAGGTGAGCTTTACCTCCAAGAAATTATGGGAGAATTTCTCTTCTCCCTGGAAATCTTCAGTGAAATTTACTCTCACATTTCTCTGTCCACAAATAGGGTGGTAAATTTTCAGAGGCCATTTGGGCACAGTTGATAGATTGTCCCAGAAATGATCAAAACTCCACAAAATGCAAATATTTCTGAGATCAAAACTATCTTTAAAAGGCAATCATGCCAAGTACACCAATGGCTCTAAACCTATGGTTGAGATTTGGGCTAAGCAGTATTCAGCACCCTTGTGTGACCATGATTCTTTGTTTATTTATATGGACTATTGTATGCTAGAAACATGACATTTCCTAATCATCATTGAGTTCAATGAATTTTTTTTAGAGTACACCTTTTGAAGCCAAGACTTAGAACAGAGACCTCCAAGTGACTGGCCCATCATCTGGCACGCTAGATTGCGGGGTGGGGAAAATAACCTTCAAGATTTCCAGAGGGAATTAGCTATAGAGCGCAATAGACTAGTAATCTGACCCACCAGGCTATCCAAAAAGACACCATATGTGATTTCACTATGTGAAATAACTATGTAACATCTGATCTTTGCTTCTCTGCACTGCTTGCATAAATTGGAAAATCTGTGCCAAACTGCTGTGGAAACGCAACCTTTTGGAGCACAGGGCTGCAATCCAACACAGCTGAATGAAATCCATGGCTGAACTCCTGTTGCAATGGGGTGTTATATGCCAGTGCAGTCTTCTTTGAATCTGCCTCATGCAAGAGCCTGATCTCTTTCTAGCCCAGTAATGTCAACTCTAACTGGCAGTCACTTTTCAAAGTGTCCGTCAGGATCTCTCCTGGCATTGCTCGCCATCCCCAGCAGCATTCAGGGTGAGGGGCCCCATAAAAGGGCCTTCTCAGTAGTAGGACCCTCTGTTCTCCCTGCTAGAGCTATGCCTGCCTCACACACAGGTGATTTTCAGAAGTCAACTGCAGACATTTTTAGTTACCCAAGCAATTGTAGTCTGCAAATGTATCTTGCAATGAATATTTACTAAATTATTGGTTTGTACCTTGTTTTATAGTTGCTTGTTTCATATCACACATACATGTAGCTGCCTGAGGGGTTTTTAAACTTGAATTCCGGTCGTTGCATCTGGACACTTCCTATAGACCCCTGACACCGTAAGAGACATATTATGCAACCCTGGTAGAGAATAAAATTAAGTGCATATGTAACACTAGGATAACAAAGCATTGTTTTCCCCTTTCATCCATTTACTTAAAACAACAGATTTGTCCTTACTTTGAATGAAGACTCAACAACAAAAACTTGGCAAAAAGCACTAAGGCTAGCCAAATAACAGAATTTCTGCCACTGTGGGAAAACCAACAATGTGGGTTGAGGTTTTGTACCAGAATGACATAGAATCTTGCCCTGATGGACTTTCTCATAAACATTTTTTCCAGGAAATATGCTCTAAGGGGTGGGGAGCCATGCCAGTGAGGTATACATTTTCCCCATGGTCTACTATGGTCCACTCCTAGAAAGAAAGGAAAATAAGAGCCTCCTTCCACCCCAACCCCATGGTCAAAGTTTGGTTTTACAGAGGTGGTGATGAGAATACTGCTTAAGGGTGAGAAACATCCTCTTCCTCAGTGGTAAACTATAGTTCTAATAATACCTTGTAATAGTAAATGTAGGTACCCTATGACAATCAGTAAGGTGATGAAATGGGACTACACCTACAGACCAGGTAGGGTTTTCTGCAAACTTGGGGGGGCTCTGCTATGGAGCCCCAGTTCTAGATTCAAAACAAATAGTGAGGCTGCTCATACAGACTGCTACTACAAAATGATTTTGTACAGTATGACCACAGATCAGGTACACTAATATTATCCCATTGAGTCCCACACTGTGGTTAAGTTCCAATTATTTCTTATTATGTGTATAGAATTTGTGTTTTAGGCTGTGTGATTCTGATGTCACCAACCCACAGATAGAAGTGTAACATAAATGACCCAGGTCTCTAATTTGCACTTCCTTAAGAGGAACCCATTCAGAATGCTATCCTTGCTCATTTCCTCGGCCTCTACAAAGGCTTCTTTTGCCATATGAAGATCCTCTTGAGGTTCTATAAACAGTAGGAATTGTACATTTCTGCTGCAGCTCCTATAAAAATAAGGTTATGTGCTTCCTCGTTCCACTTCAGTTCCACCACTAAATGTGAACTTCCACTTCAGATTAAATATGTCATGACCAATGTCAGATATTTGGACAACTTCAGAGTCAAATAACCCAAGGCAATCTGCTCTGATCATACCATGCCTTCAGTGTAAGACCATACCATTTGGGAATTTAATAAAATACTCCGTCCTGCATTGATCTTTTCCTGATTCTTTCCTCTTTGCCCTTTCCACCACTTCTTGAAAAACAATACTAGAGCTGCCCCATAATAATGTGCTTTGCTGCTAACACACAATTCCACATATGGGTACCACTATGGCATTTTCTTGGCAATTCCTAATTTATAGATGGCACAAACTTTTAGCCTTTCAACTGTTTTTGACTTTAAATAACAGGTACCATGGTAGTTTCAGCTGCAACTTAAATATACAGTGGAACAGAATAATATTCCTCCTGTTATATTGAACTGTACACTTTGTTGATGCTTAAGCCCCCTCTCCCAAATAGTAGTATAAATGTGCACATTAGCTCATGAGCAACTGATTCTTTGTTTATATACAGAGTACAAGAGGACAGGTTCCAGTCCCTAGGAACTTACAATCTAAAAGTTGATAACAGGGAAAACAAGAGAGGACGTTGCATCAGTTGGACATGCCTAAGTCTAACTATAAATTGAGTTACAATAGGGCAGGGGAAGTAAGAGCTTGCACTAAAGGCTTCAGAGAAAAAAAAATAGTTAAGAGAGTTCCAAATTTAAGGAGCAGGAAGAAACAACAAATAGATCTTTTGAGGGTGCAGTAACTCTTCTGACAGTGAAGTGTGGTGGGGCTGGAAAAAAGAAGCTCACCAAACTGGCAAGGGATGTACTGGGGTATAAGTATCAAGGTAAAGGTAAAGGTAAAGGTAAAGGAGCCCTGGATGGTTAGGTCCAGTCAAGGCATCAATGTTGTGGTGCTCATTTCACTTTCAGGCCGAGGGAGCCAGCATTTGTCCACAGACAGCTTTACGGGTCATGTGAACAGCATGACTAAACTGCTTCTGGGGCAACGCAACACCATGAAGGAAGCCAGAGCGCACTGAAATGCCATTTAACTTCCCACTGCAGTGATACCTATTTATCTACTTACACTGGTGTGCTTTCAAACTGCTAGGTTGGTAGGAGCTGGAACAAAACAGCAGGAGCTCAGCCCGTCGCAGGGATTCAAACCACTGACCTTCTGATCGGCAAACCCAAGAGGCTCAGTGGTTTAGACCACAGTTCTACCCACGTCACTACCAGACTACTTGTATCATACTACTTGTTCAACCCACCACACCCCAAAAAATTATTGCTGCACCCTAAACCCTACATTTATGCATCATGCACAGGTAAGTTTCATCATGCAGTTAGTTATCAAGGATCTAGTCCAAATGTGCAGATGTTGTGCACAGTGTTATAACATGATGGCTATGCTCCACCTCCAATGTTGGAGGTAGCTATGCATCTGAATACCAGTGGCTGGAAACCACAGGACAGGAGAGGACTCTTGTACTTGGGTCCTGCATGAGGGGTTTCCCACAGGAATCTGGGTGGCCATGTGAGAACAGGATGCAGAAATAGATGGGCCATTGGCCTCAGCCAGAAGGCTCTTCTTATGCGCTTATGAAATTAAGGATTTTCTCCCCCACCCAGCTGCTATTTATCCCACTCCTCAAATTTTCCATCACACTACATTTGATTGTGCATTGAACATATTGTGTCTTTTGGCCCTAAGCCAATTCAGAGAATAGGGCTAATCGAGTACACAACAGAGGGCTCACCCCACTTGTCCTATGCCAAGAAAACAGTGGCTTTCCCCTTGCCCTGCTACTTTCCCAGGGAAAACCAGCTCCTTAGCTTTCTATGGGAACAAATGGCAATCGGTGGAAACCTGATTGCCGTTTGCTCTGATTGAGAGCTAAAGGGAGGTTTTCCAGGGTGTGTGTAGCAGCAGAACAAGAAAAAGTGTGGATAAGCCCATATAGCCAGCCCTGGTTTAAGAAGAGAAACTTTAAGGAGCATTATTTAGCCTGGATGAGTGCACAATTGCAACCAGCCAGGCTGTGGTTTGAATAAAAAAACTATTTAAGTTAAGCTTGATAGTGTTGGGGATGGCAAGGGACACGGAGGAGTAGCAGAAACTCAAAGAGCTCAGAAATTTGACCAAAACATGCATTCCAGTGTTCAGGGAAGAGAAAGAAGTGAGCTGCTAATGAATTGCTGCATTTTCAATGTCATATTGCCATGTGTTGTTTTTATATGTTGTATGATGTATTAAGGCTCTTCTGGTTAGTGATCTGTGGTGGTGGTGTTTCCAGCTTTCTGTGAACCACTTTGAGCCCAATGCCTTTTAAAAAAAAAAAAAGTACATAAATAGACTACAACTAAACTGACAAAAATTTATGTGGGAAAATGGAAAGATTTTGCAGACTCTTGAGTTAGGATTTAGTGCCTAAGCACAGGAATAAGTTCCTCCCTTCTGATGGTATTAGGACTCTTTCCCCAATCTGATTCACTGAGGCCATAAAACAATTGAAGCAACAAAGCCAGCATCTAGGCAGATAAAAGGATCACTTAGAAGAGGTTTTTTTAAAATGCATATGTGCATTATGAATTATCCATATTTATATTTGCACTGCATGTTTTGCTCTTTATGACCCTTTTAATTTGTAGCTTTAGCCTTTAAAACACACACACACAGTTAATTTAAGGGTTGCTTCTCAACAAAGGCTGATCGCAAAGCAGATTTCCCAACAAATCAGAATGTGTGCAAATGTTTTCTTTGCTAGCTCTGTTTGCTATCAAAAAGCAGACCAATTAAATTGCCAGCACAAACTTCCCTTTGTACTTGTCATGCTATCAGGTATGGGCAGGCCACGTAAAGAAGTGCTACCAGCAGTAGGGAGTAATCATTTCTAAGTATAGATGGATTGTGTACCATTTGCCATTCCCTGGCTGGATGCCCTGCCTTTCTTCATCTCAGCTGTTTGTCATATCTAAGCCATATGTTCTCGCCCGCCCACCCCGGCCCCACTAAGTGGCGCAAACATTCTAAACAGTAGGTAGGAGGCACCCTTTGTTTTCCTTGGAATCTCTTTCATGGAGTCTCTCAACCCTTTTCAGCCTGCCGTTCGCCTTTAATGCTGGTTCAGATCCTTGACCCTGGATGGAGAACACTTGGGACAACTCTCAAGGTGGCTTTCAGCCAACTTCACAGTAGTTTATGTAGGTTCATTAGAAGATTGGCAAGGAGAGTGTGCTAGGGGGCACAGGGGAACTGTTGCGCATGCTTTCAGAATTTCCTGCGCTTCAATTTAAAAGAAAACAATTTCAGGCATAAACTAAAGGTTCTTAAACAAGACCGTCGATTCATGTTAATTATGAAAGTGACAAATAAAAGCTTGGATTTTAACATGAAGATGATTTGTAGCTGAAAGCATATTGCTTAGGGTAGAGCAGGGGTCAGCAAACTTTTTCAGCAGAGGACCGGTCCACTGTCCCTCAGACCTTCTGGGGGGCCGAACTATATTTTGGGGGAAAAACCACAAACAAATCCCTATGTCCCACATAGGAAGGGGGGAGGGAGGGGGATGGTCAAGGCTGTTATTATCTTAGGGATGAGTGCAGCGTCAGCAGGGCAGCAGTGACCAGGCAGTTTTCGCTTGGGCTGGTACCCTGTTCACCCTAGAATCAGACAGGCTTTCCCTGCTACAGGCAACCCAACTGTCCCCACAGGCCAATAGGTGTGGCAGCTTACCCAGGCCTCTGGGCTTAGGAAGTGACCCTTGCTCCCATGATCACTAGTCTGGTTTTGTTAATTGTTAAGAATCAAAGTTGCAGCCTATTTAAAACCCATTGATGCATCACACTCTTTATTGCCCCCTGCGAGTTCCCAGTGCAAATCTCATTCAGCTGTGAACTCCCTGGGTGGCAATAAACAGACCACTGTATCTCATCTTCCCACCTGTGATGCAAGAATAACAGCAGTAGTCCACCTGTTTATTTAGTTGAAAGATTTCAGGCAGTCTTTCAGCAAAGAAAGCAGGCACACTGATGTGAACAGAAAGGGAGGAATGATGTTGCAAACTGTGTTTAAATTGTGTTTAGAAAACTAAGTTCTTAAAACAATCCTACGATATTCTGTCTGTCTGCCTATTTCAACCTGATAAGAGCATAGCAATACATGAACACTATTTCCCATATTCCTTCAGTCCAAACCAAAACCTTGGTCATCCACAATTTGATAATGGATGAGGGGAGTGACCTTGTTTGGATGCTGGAATTTGGAAAGTGAAATATACTCAGAGTCGAGAGTGGATTTCATGCTCTTTATTCAGCTCATAGTGGAAGGAGGAATGAATGTTCCCCCAAAGTATCTGCTTTATATACGTTATTTACAGAATGGGCTGCACGTGATTGGCTAATTCCGGAATTCTCCTGTAGGCCAATCAGGTTGTGGATTCACTTCCATCTGGAGCTGGATTGGGTGGCTCCTGCAGACCAATCATACTGCTGAATTGTTCTAGGACCAATCAGACTGCTGCATTCTGAATCCTATTGTTCTAGGACCAATCAGACTGCTGCATTTTGGATCCTATTGTTCTAGGACCAATCAGACTGCTGCATTTTGGATCCTATTCAACTCAGTACATAACAGAAAGGTTGCTCTTTCTTAGCTTTCCCCCCACAGTAATTGACCAGGCAAAGTGGGGTGGGGGGGTGAGATACTATGGGAATTCTATCTCGCCCCCCAGGCCTCCTAACTTGTTTGGGATGGCTATGAATTTCACAGGACTTGAGATGATCATGGCTTTTGAACTGCACATAAGCTGAGTGTGCACTGAGCAATTCACAAAGCATGCATATCCCTCTCCCCACCCAAAAAACCCCAACTGCAAATAGTCACCCTGTGGTGGGGGAGAAATGGTTAGTTGTGAATCCACCCTTAGCCAATTTGATTCCTCTTGCTCTTCTTAGGGACTATTACATTTGCTTTCTATTTGACCTGTGCTGCAGCTGAGATGTTTAATCAGAAGATTAGCTATGGTAGAAGGATCACCTTGTCCATCAATGAGAATAAAATCCCTCAAAGCGTTTACTCCAGAGAAGCCCAAATCCGTTCAACGGGACATTTGCAAAATAAGATGACTTAATGACTGTAGCATAAAATACCGGACTGGGAAGGGCAGGGTAATTGTTCAGCAGTATGTGTAACTGTTCTGTCTCCAGGAAATTGAATTAGCACATAGATTGTAAGCGAAGGATTCAAAGCATCTCTCACTTGCCTTGTACTCATGA
This sequence comes from Podarcis cretensis, assembly GCF_951804945.1. Lineage (NCBI taxonomy): Eukaryota > Metazoa > Chordata > Lepidosauria > Squamata > Lacertidae > Podarcis > Podarcis cretensis. The sequence goes on along the minus strand of NC_137174.1, from coordinate 43,071,591 downwards.
TTATGCGCTAAAAGTACTAAAGTGCATGGAAGGATCCTTTAATACTGGTGTCCTAAAAGCAATGCCCCTTTCACTCCCTTGGTGCACTGATTGCTCATGCTAATTACCTTTGCTTTAGCCCAAATTTTAAATTAATGTAATTCATTTCTTTGCATATTTTTTCCCTGACATAAATTTTTAAATCTTACCCCAGAACATCACTCCTCCCCCCCCCCACCTTCAGAATTTTCCTGGCTTTTAAAAATGTTCCGTTTTCCACTTGAGTACCTCCCATAATTATATACATATATAGTTTATCCCTAGAGAATGCTGGATTTTCATGTTTGCTTGTTCTTGCACTTGTTCTTTTAGACCTTCCCAATTATTTTTCTTGTTGTGAATGTATTTTCCTCTATCTGTGTATTTATTACTTTTTCTAGTCATTCCCTCCCCCCCACCCCCAATAGTAGCAAAGGTTTCAATGGCACAAATGTGCCTCTATTTATACAAATGCTCAATGCACACATTGAGAAATGAGGACGTGGGAATAGAAATGAACATGGGCAATGATTAAGAAATATAAAATACACATTGGTCTGTATTGAAATGAAAGTTGTAAAGCTGTTCAATAGATGAATAAAGGTTAAAATGACAGGGACATGCCGGCCCACCTACTCAGATTCTAAACATTCATATGCTGCAAGCAGAAAAGTGGGATGAAATTTCACAAACAAATATAGAATGGGACAATATTTCACAAAGTATTTCACAAATATTTCACAATATTTCACAAAGATTTCATTCTTTCAGTTGAACCTTATTTCTAGGTGGTATTTACAATGTTCCCTCCACCCTCAAATAACAGTCAGTCCCAATTTGAATCAATCTGTAGATTTAAATTGGTCTTTTCCAGCTGATGGTGAGAAGAGTGAAAGGTTTTCCCTCTTAATATGACTCATATTCATCCCATTCACAAATCTCTGTAGCATCCCTTTCTGGAAGACTCCACAATCTACATCTTAAAAGGTACCAGATAACACATACAATGCCACACACTCTCCATGTGTTGATTCTCCATGTATTGTTTCTGACCATGTGAAAAAAATTACTACTTTTGCCGACCGGACTTACAACTATGTCTAATGCTGAGTTAGAGTATTTGTCCTTATGGCTTAGTGCTGTCTACTCTGACTAGCAAGCAACTGACCCAGGGCTGTCTTTCACATCATCCAGCATCTACTTGGAGATGCTGGAGGTAGAACTTGGCTCCAGAAAGGAGTGAAGGTCCAACTCTAAGGTGATAGAGAGAGAGAAGGGTATTCTACACTCAGTAATTGGCAGCTAAATGTAGGAAGTTTACTGTACAATGACAGACTTTATGAGATGGACAAGCTAAGTGAGGACCCTTCCCCTCCACCATAAACCCGTGGGCACTCCACAATAAGGATCTGATGTGCAGAGATCCTTACTTAAGGAGCAAGATGACAAGATCAATTGTACCATAAGCTGGCAATGAGGCAGCTGTGGCTTACTCTGCCCAGTCTGCCTAACAGTCATTTTAACGGAACTGTGAAATAAATATATAAATAAACAATCAACTTGGAGACGTGCAATATAAATTAATACATGAGAACGTAGAGCAAAATGTCTATTTGTTTGGGTATGATTAGAGACAGCGGTATCCTGCCCAACATTTATTCAGCAATACTAAGACAATTGTTTTCTGGATGAACTACTGCTGTTGAGGGTGGTCATTCTGCCTATTTTACATACCATTAAGTTCTAATTGGTTTGTCACAGACTTTACTTCTTTGCCTTTTATTGCCACATAGACCCACTTTTACCTGCTCTCCATCTACACACAGGTGTGTGCAGTGCACACACACACACACACACACATTTATTACGCCAACTGAGGATAGCACTTCATGAACTAAGTGGAATCCAGTGACTAAAGCATAGTCCATGGAAAATTAAGTCATATAATATTTTTTATATTCCTTATGACTCTGTGGCTCCCCCCTACCACTCTTACAAGCCATGCATTTGTACCTTAGAAATATAGATGGCAAGAGATGCAACAACGCGTGGTTTACAGTATGACTGAGGCTACAAGCATCCACTTGAAGTACATGAAGTACAAACTGCCATTGCCACCACTTTATAAAGTGTTGTGTTCTCCTATCCAAAGACACATGAATTCTACACTAAATCTAAGTTCTAGATTCTGCAACGGGCTTTTATTACGTGAGTCTCCCTGGACCAGCTTTTGAACCACTTCCACTTGCAGATACCGGCTTCTGGGCATGCATCAGCACCGTTGCTGAACCAAGCCACTGATTGATGGTGTTTTCAGCTGCATCTTATGTTTTAAAGACTTGTCATACTCACTGTTGTTCCAGACTCTTGTTATGCTAAGCAGAGGCCTACACAAAATCAGCTTCATGGGGCCTTGAAAGAGTTAAGGCTCCGTAGCAGTTTGTACACATTAGAACAATTACAATGATTCATTGTCTATGTCTAATGGCATAATCAGACTATAAAGACAGCAGAGTGGGTGTTGGAAAAATATACAGCAGCCCACTATAGTCAGTGTGTGGCATAACAGGAAATGATTGTGGGTGTTAACTATGTCACAAATGATTGGCCTGGATACTGGCTCCATAGATCAAGTACAGAAATGGGAAAGAAATCACAGATATTTCAAGGAACAACCATGAAATTATCTCACAGCAATCTGCAACTCTGAAAGAAAAGGATTGCATCTCTGCTAATTCCCTTACATTTTCCCCATATGCAACAACAAGATTCTACATCACATCTTCAGTTCCCAGGGTGATACGTGTGTGTATATGCGTGTGTAAGCATTAGAAATTCATATTTTATACATTCAGAATAATTTTCTACGGTTTCACCGAAAAGCAAGGTGTTCCATACATAATTTATACATAAGTAAATAGGAAATATAACTCTGGATTACGATAGTGTCATTAAGGTACTTGTTTTCAATTAAGAATTTTTATTAGCTCTCATCAAGTAGAGGTAATGAAAGTGCTGTAAAATATACATCTTTTCCCACCCAGTTCTTTCCTTAGCTTTTATTAAAACCCTCCCTTTGCTCAAATAGATCAAATAGAAAAATAAAGCTTACAGGTATAATAACATCCAGTTGTTGGGGTTTGTTGTTGTTGTTGTTGTTGTTGTTGTTGTTGTTGTTGTTGTGTTGGCTTCATTGTACTCCACACACAATTGGAATTCAGAAGCAAGCTTGCCATTTAGTTTACATGTGTGTCTAGGTTGTGTGTTAAGTGCCAATTTCTCAATCCTTACCACATGCTCATGGTCTAGTTATACAGTGTCTTTCGACTATCTAAAAGAGTGCCCTGTTGATCTGATACCATCTGCTGTGGGATCATATTTGGTTCCTTTCCCTACTCAACATGACTGTGCCATTTGGACTTTTTTTCCCTGGCTAACTTGGACTAGAGAACCATGCCTTTGCTTCATTTTTCATTTCCACCTAGGGAACAGAGTTAGCCAACCCAAACTTTCTTATCTACTGTAGCAATTTCATTTTGTTAAGGTCCTGAAGGCTTAAGAGTGTTGATCCCATTTTGGCAAAAAAATCAGTGCCTTGGCAGTGGTCAGCTCGTGGCTCGCTTGGCGGCCTGTTGGTGGAGACGCCCTTTCACACATACTTTTAAGGAAAATGTCTAGTTTTTGCATACAGAGGACAATCACATAATGAACAATATTTAATCCACAATATAATCACTTCACACAGAAAGAATACTGGCAACATTATTATCAGGTTGGCTTCTGTGACTAGTTAACACAAAACAGACACCAGTGAACATCTTTTTAATGCAAGTGTCTTCAGATCAGATGGACAGCTCAATCCCCGACATAGCAACTCAGAAACAAGTTTGGTGGGATTAACTTTCCAATAAATTTGCATGGGGACTATAGCTGTAATAAATCTATGGGGCTGCGATCCTGCATCTACTAACCTGGGAGTAAGCTTAATTGAACTCAATGAGACATACTTTTTAGCAGACGACGTATAGGATTGCACTGTTAGCTTTTAAGATCCCACAGGACTCTGTTTTAGCCTAGGCCCATTTTTGTTGGCTTGAAAATAATAAATATACTGTTACGAAATTATAGTAGTTTAACGTCTCTGGAGACTCAATGATATTTTATTTTATTTTTTACACTTTGCCCGTTTTGCTCCTATCTTCTTTTGCATTCTCAGAAACAAAAAGCAAACAAACCATGTGCCCAATATTATCGAGGAAATTCTGTGAAAGTGAATGCTGGATATTTAACAAATCTTGCAAACCTCCTGGACACTTAGCTATGGTCCAGTTACCTTTCCATTGTGGCAACATGTTAAGCAACAGTCACCATTTTTCTTATCCCTGAAATAGTTTGTTGAAGACAGGCTGGCACATGTAGGAGCACACAGGAACACAGAATTGCCAGCATGAAAAGTATTGCGGTCCTTGGTATTTTGAAGCGCTCTCGGTTTTTTAATATATAAAAGCAAGCTCCAGCTATACTCAGGGAACTGTTACACAGAAGGTTTTTTTTACATTTTCCCTCCTTCTTATTTCTGCATTCATGCTTAAATCTGATTTTATTTCTTCAGAAAGTTTTCCTTTATTTTTCTCTCATTTCTCAATATTATTATTTGGATCTTCTGTTTCATTCTAGGTAGCCATCTACATTGCTTGGGTATCCTTTTTCCATCTGTCATTTTCCTGCCTAAAAAATAAATAAATGATGCACTATGTGTATCTTACAGTCCAGTCCTATACATGTCAACTCAGAAGTAAGGATCATTGAGATCAATGGGATGGACATAATGTTAAGTGTTATGCAAAGGATTCCACTTTTACCCATCTCCCCAGATATCCTTGGTCTATAGTACTAACATTTCTTCCAAACGATACTTGCCTGAAATGTGTAACTGATATCCCAATTTGGCACTGACATTTTCTGTTCACTTAATATTTCTTGTGAGTGTTGTACATCAGCCAACACTGCACAAAGGAAAACTTCTGTAAATAAAGCATCATGAAGCTGAGTTTCACTTATGACCTATTTTGAAAACTAATTTATCCTCTTTCCCGCTCATCCCACCCACTTCAACATGTGAGCCTAGATTGTTCTGCTTTCACATTTTCCCTGTGGCATTCAAGAAACAATCACAACAAGAGACAGTATGTTGGATGGTAAGGAGTTGCAGTCCGGTTTCCTCATGCCCAAAATCTGACCAGTGGCTACATTTGGTATTAGGGAGACATTTCGTTCCAGTTTACATGGGCCAACAACCCAGTGTTCATTTTAATTTTCCTTTCTGCTGCATACACTTCTTTGTCCTGGCCAGCATGTCTGATCAACTGCTGAAACAAGCTCCCACAATTTTTGAAATACAGTGGTACCTCGGGTTAAGTACTTAATTTGTTCTGGAGGTCCGTACTTAACCTGAAACTGTTCTTAACCTGAAGCACCACTTTAGCTAATGGGGCCTCCTGCTGCCGCCGCGCCACCAGAACACAATTTCTGTTCTCATCCTGAAGCAAAGTTATTAACCTGAAGCACTATTTCTGGGTTAGCGGAGTCTGTAACCTGAAGCGTATGTAACCTGACGTACCACTGTATTGCACATTTTTCTGCAACTGTCATGAGCCACCATATTGTCCTTGAGGGAGTAATCTCATTGACCGAGGGACTTTTGTAATTGTTTTTAAAGTTTTGTTGTTGTTGTTGTTGTTTTTAAGCTGTTAAAGGACAAAGATTATATGAGATCAAAATGGAACCCCAGCCAGAAATCTGGCTGCTGCATTTTGGACCAACTGAAATTTGCAAATCGTCTTAAAGTTATCCCTGTCATCTCTAGGATCCCCTTTGAAGGGACCCTCTCCACAAAGTTCTGACATTTCAGTAGCTGAATATATGGAGGAATCCTATAATGCACAGTTACAAAAAATGGTGTGCTCATTTAACTGTGGGTGCAAATTTCAATAGCAATTGCACAAATATTTTTGTCTAGCTTCACTAGTAATTACTGGTTTTGCATCTTACCCAACATGTCTGTGCATGAACTGCTATTGCCAGCTGTAACTCTTATAGGTAACATTTAGGATATAAACAGATTGTGTAACATGGCTATAGTCCAACACTTTGTACCTTCTCTCATTGCAGAATTGGGCTGGTAATGAATTGTAAGACTTCTTTTTAAATACTTACATATAGAGCCTTATGTTATGAGTCATTTTGACATACTTTACTACTGCCGTCATGAATAATTTCATTTCCATTACTCACATGAGTAAGAATTACTTACATTAAAGGAAGCTTGCAGCTCCATCATTGCATCTTTAATTGAAATGAAACAACATATGGTTTTTGTAACTACATTTTCACCACATCAAAATGACATGACAGCAGTTTTGCTCCACTGTTTTCCCCTTGATTTTACAATGAAATTTGAATGTCCATAAACACTTCTGTGGCACAAAACATGTTTTATATTTATTATATAAAGGACTGGAAAAGAATCGTTGTCTTTTCTCCGATATCAAAACCCTAAGAATGATACATGACCACTGTTTATCTGTCCACAAGAGAGGCAAAATTGGTTAGATGTTCATCTAGTTTTCAGCACATGCTGTATCTCTTTTGCTACCATTTCATAGGCCTTAACTACAGTGGGCTCTTGACCATAGATATAAAAAGCAAACACTATATCCAGGATAAGAGTGTTTAAATCTCACAAAGACCCAATTGTATATAAGGTATTTGGGGCCTAAGTTCACAGGAGCACAGCATGCATAACTTTGGATCATTTAGTCAAGATAATAGAGTGTCCTCATAAAGTAATCTAGGAGCAGAGACTAGATAAGGGCTTTCCAGAATTTTATTGAGAAAGTAAAATATGTCATAACTGTGAAGGCTGTCACACAGAAATGGGGAGAGAGGGTGATGAGGAGTGGTGTAGCTGCCAACCAAAGATGCTGGCTTGTGTTGTGGGGAGGTTGGAAGTTTCAGTAGGAATTGGAAAGCTGGCAGGAGGTGGGGTGGAGAACTCTTCCCTTCCTTACGCTACCTCTAAATCCCAGGAAGGAAGGAAGTATTAAATACTGGGGCAACTCTAACAAGTAAGAAGAAGTGACTTTCCTCAGTTGGGACATGGCTGTGGCAAGACTATGTTTATCAAGGTGAGATGCTTTTATGGAGTCATCTGGAGTTCAGAGTTTTGGAGTTGCAAGAATAGACACCTAACTGGCCAGAAGCTTCAAGTTCCTGTCAGGCTGAGTGTCCACTCATAACCCTTGAGAAAGTCTTCTCAATCAGTTCAAGAATCCAAAATCATGGGTAACCAAAGAAATACAACAAAGGAGGATGTCCAGAATTTAGGTGGTGTCAAGGATTGTATAAGAACCCACAAAATAATAGGGCTTTCAGCAGACAAGTATGGCTCTGATCAGTTTAAGAACTGGACAATTTCAAGAGGTCCCATGCCAGTAGTTAGAGGATGAAGACCGATCCTTGTTCATCTTAATGGAGGGTTTCCATGGGAAACTTAAGTGGACTTTGTCATAGCTTTCTAGAGCTCTCCATCTTGCCTTTCCAGACAAATTGGAACAAACATGGGATGAGACAAAATGGAGACAGTAGATGCTTTCCAGCAACAAAATCTGCTTTTGAATGAAGCTGAGCCATGTAATTCTCTGAGTATCATTAGGTCAGCCTATATCTCTCAACCTAACCTTCATCACAAGGTTGTGATAAAAAAGCAGCATCTCTCAAAAGCCAAACATCCTTGAGCATATAAATCCACTGCTTTATGAAGTACATTTTCAATATATATGTGGCCAATGCAAGTACTTCTGATGCCATGTGTGAAAACATCCTGAAATATCTCTATGTCCTAGGAGACAATGTTCTTTCCAGTGTAGATACCCTTTAGTTCTGGTGTGATTAGCATTATTAATCCTGCTTTTTGGACAGAGTTTGTCCTCAGCCTTCTAGAGAGGGCAGAGATTCTTTTTAAAAGAGTTCTCAGATCTAGCAACACTTCCTTGAAGAACTGGCAGGCTTATTTCAAATAGAATAAAACAGGATTTCACAGTCACTTATACGTGCAGAAGCCAGCTTCCTGCTTTCCCTCCCCATCATTCTCTAGGGGTTAATGGCAACTTCAGGTGGCTTTCTCTCACTCCTTACGCTTTTCTTGTTTATAGCCCCAGCAGAATCTCCTATTCCTTTGAGTCCTTTGAGTTCTGCTAGGCCAGTTTTAACCAAGAAAGAACAAGCAAATGATCTAGCACTTAGAAGTAGAGAAGGTAGAAGTTATCTTTATTTATTCATGCATTTTAAGTATCTGGTTCTTTAAAACAAGCAAATAAACCAGGAATCCCCACATTCAGACCATTTCTGTTCTAACTGCTACAATATACTCTTTTGTAACAAGGGGGGGGGGCAGATCTGTGCATGGGATCTGAATCTGTGCGTGGGAGCCTGGAAACATTTGGCAACATCAGATGAGGCATGCTGAAATCATTTTCAGCTCTTGCGTCCAATCTCCTTGCTGTGCAAATAAGTAACGCAGAACAAAAGCAGGCTTTTATTGCTTTTTTATTGTCTTCTTCCCTGTTCTCATCAGTCCTAAAAACATCTTTCACAGTGCGGGAGTAAAATGAAGAAATCAAGCCAAAAAACCAAGATGCCCGTCCTCTGATTTGATGCCTGTTGAGCATACATTTAGAAAATAAAGCCAGGAGCATTAAAACTTAAATTTACTCAACCAAAGAGGAAAAATGATATAGACATACATTAAAATAGTCCTTCCTTGCCTCCCAATTATCTCAGAAAGTACCCTTAAGGAATTAGATGCTTTCATCACCACACACTTATTTTTGTAACATACCCCATTCACATGCAACATTGCACACCTACTAGGGATGGAAGGATCTGTCAATTTCAATTCTCTCCGTTTCTCATTTTTCTAATCTTAAATTCAGTCCTCCCTATTTTGTAGTATTTTTTTGCAGTGTTTTTTTTAAAACCCTACTACCAGGTTGTGAGGAACTAGAGCATAAAACTCTGACCTTATTTTATCTGCACTAGTTGCCCCTTGTTTTTTAGCTTGACTTAAAATGCCAGTGACATTGCTCAAATAGGCAAAAGAGCAGATTGGTTCTGAAACACTGTGATCTGCCCAGCCTCTATGATCAACCTTGGGGCCTTGCTCCTTGTTTCATGATATGAGGCAGGTACATTCAAAAACCATTGTCTTCTTGGTGGTGGCACCAAGACTGTGGAATTCCTTCCTGGCTTATTCTTTGCTAATCTTCAGACAGTCAGTGAAGATGATGGTTCAGGTGATATTTAATGCTACCTGCTGGAGCTTATAGTTTTGTACTGCTGTGATTGTTATATTCTCCATGATTTTTTTCATGAAAATAGGGACATCCTATTCCATACCCTCCAACATTTCTCCAACGAAAGCAAGGTTGTCCAGTGCTATTTTTCTAGAAAAAGAGGTGCTTGGAACTCAACGCCAACGCCTTCCTTTTTCTCTTAGAATGGCAATGGCGCCAACCTAAGAGGTGCCAGAACTGAGTTCTGGTGAGTTCCAGCTGAATAAAAGCCCCGGGGATGCCCTATTCCATACCCTCCAACATTTCTCCAATGAAAATAGGGACTTCCTACCATATCCTCCAACATTTCTCTGATGAAAATAGGGACGATCTAAGGAAAAAGCAGAACATTCCTGGATCAGAAATTGGGGCGGCTTCTATAAATCTGGGACTGTCCCTGGAAAATAGGGACACTTGGAGGGTCTGAAATACAACTGCCCAGGTCTTGGAGTGCTGTTCTGAAGCGGAGGGCTCAAGGCCTCAGTACAAGGACCAATGCTCTGACCGTGTTGGGCAATTTGACAGGTTCAAGCGTTATATTGCACAGAGAACACTTGGCGGCTGGATTACCAAAACATTGTCTTCCTGGAGATGTTTTTGGTTTTTTTTACAGAAGAATAATGTAAATCAGACTGAGAAGTGACAATTGCCCTTTTGCATCTCATCTGCCTTTAGTGGGGAAAATGGCAACTCTACGAAGCTGTCCTGTTTTTAGAAAATCCATCCCTCACTCACAATTTTGTTAATCATCATAGAAAGCTCTTCTTAACTATTAGAATGACAGACTCGCTTGCAAAAAAATGTTTTGGCTGCAGTCCATATGGCTTTTTAAGGACTTTCTGGAGGAAAATCACATTCCCCTTTTTCCCTTCATGGGAAGCATGCTTTGCCATGACTCATAAACCCCATTTTATCCAGTCCATGAAAGGGCTTCTCTCCATTATGTAAAAGAGAGCTGACACATTTATGTGCAAAATTGCTGGAGCATTTACCCCACTATTCATCAAGACAATGTCTTGTGTTCTAGGAACACAGCAATTGCCTGGCACAAACAGTTTAAAGTACATATATACAAACTATGTGAAACCCGTGAAAAGAGTTTAAAGCACATATACAAACTATGTGAAACATAACAATCCTTGGCACATGTGGCAGGTAAAAAAAAAAGTGACAGATGTGATTATGAATAAACTAAGTGCCATTGTCACATTAGCTTTCTACTGAATAGGCTTAGGGGACTGGAAATGGCATGCAGTGCGGAAATTTCAAACTGGTGTTTTTATATCAAAATATCTGCAATAGAAAATAATGTTTGGCCCATAAGTATTGAAAACTGTAGCCATCCTCGTGATAAATGTCCCTGGTGAATTGATTTCCATGCATATACAATGTAAATAATACCGCTAAACATTGTTTTTAAGTAGTTAAAATTGATTGCATCTGTTAGTTGTCTCCTACTCTTTTGTCTTAATAGATTGTCCCAAAGTGAGCCATGGGACCCCAGCATTGTCCAACACCTAGGCTTGAGACCTGTCGGCATACCCCAAAATAGAGCCTAGCGTAGAAACGTAGGAAGCCTGTCTTTTGCCGAGTCAGACTGTTGGTCCATATAGCTCAGTGTTGGCTACACTGATTGGCAGCTGCTCTCAAGCATTTCAAACAGAAGGCTCTCCCAGCCCTATCTGGAGATGCCAGGGAGTGAACCTGTGATCTTCTGCTTGCAAGGCAGACATCCCACCACTCAGCAATTAAGCTCCTTTGGTACAGAAAATCTCCATCCTCCTGAAGACACAGCAAGCCCAGCTCATTTAGTGTTTACTTTGTCTGAATCATATGCTTTGAACCTTTTGCCCTTCATTTTGGTAGGACTCTCAAACTTGAGCCAATATAGTAACAAATTTGTAATGAAGCAAATTTATGAGGTGTAAAAAAAGGATTTAATGCTACAACGCATGAGCTAGGTAGTTATTCCATTTTTTTACCTTGCCTTTGAAAGTATATTACCTGCCCCCCCAAATGAAGCTTTAGTGATGCAGACTCCTATTTTCTAGATTTATTTCTCAACTATTATAGCTTATATAAGTTGGCAGTTTCTTCCATGGAACCTGTTCTGTTTCATTCTAGATCAAAACCAACCCATGGCATAAGAGAGTGAAGATGCTTTAACATGAAAATCTTAAAAACTAGTATAGTAAAATAGCAGCACAGTACTTCTCTGTGTATATGAAATAAAATTGCAACACGTACTTCCCTCTACATGCACATTGATTAGGATGGTCTTTCAAAAAGGGACTCCCTCCCTTCATTTCCTGTGATGCGAGTTTCTCCGGGTTCAAAGCACACTTCTGAGTTTTTATAAACCTCATTTCCCTTCCCACTAATTTAGGTGGCTATCGATCTGGCTTACACCAGAATGATGTTTTTAATACCCAGTGCACCTTTCCATAAAAGCACTGCAGTTCCTCACTTTGCACACTGAAATGTTTCTCCAAAAGTGATGGTACCAAAAAGTAGCAAGGGACAGAAACTGTCCCCATTGCTCAATTTATTCCTGTTTTCTCTCTATATATTTTTTACTATTCACCATCACATTCACTTCCATAAAAACACCTTTGCCCTCCACCCTACAAATTCCAGGTGGCCAAATTGTTGACCCTCCCTAATTTGGATTTGATATCCCGCTTTATCACTACCCAAAGGAGTCTCAAAGCGGCTAACATTCTCCTTTCCCTTCCTCCCTCACAACAAACACTCTGTGAGGTGAGTGGGGCTGAGAGACTTCAAAGAAGAAGGTCACGCAGCAGCTGCATGTGGAGGAGCGGAGACGCGAACCCGGTTCACCAGATTACGAGTCTACTGCTCTTAACCACTACACTACACTGGCTCTCAGTGTGATTCCTGAAGTAATTGTTAAATCCAACGGGGAAGCCATATTAGTGTGCATGGCAGGGGAAAAAAATACACTGTCATGTGGTAATTTAACAAATGTATTGTGGCATAAGTTGCCATGATTCACAGTGGCAATGCCTGTTTCTCTAGTCTATAGCCTCAATCATGACCTGGGTAACTAATACATTTAGGTGCATATGGAAGTTCAGGATCCAAGCAGGTTTTCATGCTGCTTAACAAACATATCCACGCCCCACCTTGTCTGCTTGTGGAATCTGTGGTGTATAGAACAATGATTATGTCCACAACTCAGAGACCTTAATTAAATAAAATGCAGACCACAGCAGATGTGGGACAAAGGAAGGAAATTAATAAAGGGCTGATAGATTATAAACACAAGGCAAAAGAGAAATTTGTCTGCAGCTATACCACCTTGGACTGACACCGCCAGATTGTGTACTGCAAACAGGATTGGGATTGGTCAGTATGTTGATAAGAGACCCCAAAGAATATCACAGGGTTTTATGAAGTATTATAAGCAGAGATGTTACCATTTTCAATTACTGGCATAAGAACATAAGAAGAGACTTGCTGGATCAGACCAAAGGCCCATCTAATCCAGCGTTCTGTTCCCACAGTGGTCAACCAGCTGCCTATGGAAGCCCACAAGCAGGACATGAATGCGAGAGCACATAAGTGTCAGAAGCTGCAAAGCGCCACAGTCAGAAAGCAGGATGTGGTAGGATAAGAGATCACATTAATCCTAAGAAAGATCAAAATATGATATTTTCAAAATTAGCTGGCTCAAGCATTTGGAAAGGAGTAATCAAAAGCAGTTGTCAAGAGCAGTTGTCCCTTGAATATACTTCAGGCCTCTAGTGACCCAACAATCACCAGGCTCATCTGTAAACTGCCATAGCTCTCAACTTGCTTAAGTAGTTCCACAGTTCACAGATGGCTAACATTTGGTACAAAACAAGCTGGTTAGGATTGGGACAAAGATCACATAAACTCATGGGGGGAAGGCAAAAATCAGGAGGCAGATTTGCTGTTTTTCAGAGGAGAACATGCATGCCTTATTTTGCTACCTTCAGGAGGAAGGAGCCTAACCTTTAGAAGTGGCTGTGATAGGAGTATCTTCTTAGTTCTAACTTTATTTTACCAATGGCAACAGCGCGAAGTGGTAGACTTTGCAGGCAGTCAATCCCAGGATCATTTCCCAGCATCTCCAGTTGGAACTGGGAAATACCCTGACTGAAATCCTGGAGAACCTCTGCTAGTCAATGTAGACCAACTTTTCATATCAAGTGGTCCACAACTTTGAAACAGAACCCACAGGCTGCACACTGCCTTGCAGGGGAGGGGGGCTGAAATCCCCCCTTCACACTGCTGGGTAAGTGAGGTGTTGAGCTTTGGATGGAGGTGTGAGGCCCTGGGAGGGTACTAGAGCCCTCCTACCTCCTTCCGAAAGCTTGGGAAACACTAACTAGACTTTGGGAAGGAGGCAGGAAGAATCTATGACCCTGTCAGAGTTCTCCCACCTCCTTCCAAAGACTCAGCGCCTCATTTACCCTGCTTTGAGAAGGGAGTGCAAGGGCTGGGAGGCATCACATGTTGGTGAAGCCTGCCAAAAAAGATGTGTTGGCTCATCCTGAAGTAGATGATACCGAGTTAGATGGACTAATGGGCTGACTCATTGTAAGCTGGTTTCTTGTGTCCTGATGGAACAGCCCTGCAACCCAGCCTCCCTACTCACCACACCCAAATAACCCAAACTGTGGCCACAATGTTTTCTTCTCAAAATACTCTCAAATAACACTGCATGTGGGTCGTTTTTGGAGTTTTGATGATAACAGTGCAGAGCTGCTAACAGTGAAGCTCTGAAGCTAATGCCTACAACTAAGGCTGCCCAGGGCTAAAGGAGAAGGACTCCCTGAGGGTGGCAAAGGGTTGACATTTGTCCCCTGAAGATAAAGCAGGGTGGGGTGGGTGGGTGGGTATAGACCTAAAAATTATTATTTCAAAATTCTTAAAATGGGATGCAACCTCAAAACCCTTGATCAATAAAACCATCTGCCATACTGTGCTTAGAACAATTTTCTCAGTAAAAACAATGTACGTAGGGGTTTGTTTGTGAGAAACTTGAATGTCCTAAAGCTCTACTAACATTCATCCTATGGATGTTAAACCACATTTTTGTTTCCCCTAACTTCCTCAGTTTGTGGAATATGTTCATTTTTTGTTATGGAATGGCTAGGGTACGCTACATCTGATAGCCGCTTTTCACTCCCTTGTTGGTAATAGAAATTTGTCCCTTTAGTGTTTTAGTGATCAGTAGTACAACCAGGCTGAGGGCCTAAATAAGCATATTTTTGCAGCCTTTGTTGACTTTCCATCTGCTTTCCATCTAGTGAATAAGAGTCAGCTGTGACATAAATTGGCTAAAACTAGTATCAATAAAATATCACTTTGGCTTATTGAGATATTGCACCAAGACAACATGCAAGTTAAAAGAGGTCTACAAGGTATCTTAACAGAAGGAACCCCTATCAACATCTGAGTAAACAGAACTGTCTTCTGGGCCCTTTTCTCTATAACATGTCTATCACGGATCTCATTCCTAGAATGACTTTCTCTTTATTCTTTGCACTTCCAGTTGTAAATTGTAAGGTATTGGTCCTGCATTATGTCAGTGATTTGGCACTGATTTCTTTAAATAGAAATGGCCTTAACAGAACATTGCTCAGCTTTAGACATTTTTTGCAGGGAGGAAATCTAACAGTTAACTACCTAAAAACTAAGGTTGTGGTCTTTGTAAACAGATCTCAAATTGTGGGCTAGGCAAAGTGAGGCTGCGGGTGGCAAGGCCAAGGCATTGGAAGATACGAAAATAACAGGACAATTTTTTAGGGATTAAACAGGCCACAGCTTTATCGATTACAGATGTCAGTAGCTTTTGGTGTAGGCATTGGGTGTATATCCTGAATCACCCAACCCATCTGCTGGTTGATTAGTTTGGAAGGGTTAATCCAAGATTAAGTATTGCCCTATGGCATATATCAAATAGGGGCAACCCCTCCAAGATCACCATTTGGGGTGTGTCCTATGGCCCATCAGCCCCCATCTGAACATCAGGGACAGAAGCACCTCCCCCTGGACCCCTTTAATTGGGTTCCCTGATTCCTTGGAGCACCCCCAGATAGGCCCAATTTGTCTGAAGGCAAGTTCCTCCCTGGTCCTGAATATGGCAACCAAACATTTTCATAGCTAGGTCTTATGTGCGACATACCTGCTTACCTTTGAGCAGAATCCCATCCCCTGTGAGAAGTGGGATGGACCAGATTCTGATGTGCCCATTCATTCCTACTGGTTGCCGTGCTCTTAGAAACTAAAATTTTGATCATAATGCATAGTGATTATAAGTGATGAGGTTTCCCAGCTCAGACAAGGAAGTTCTTTTCCTAGAAATTAAGAATTGCCGCATTATCCTGACATATGTTTTTAACAGCTGCATGAGGGGCAAATCTATGCTCATTATATCTCCATGCCAGGAAGATCTGCACCTGTTGAATTTCTGCATCTCAAACTGCTTAAAAGAGGCACAGAGTCTTTGTTAGAGTTCCTTTTTATTTTTGCCTATTAGTAACTTGAAGTAAAATTAATCTTTTCTAACTTGAGGCTTTCAGTGCAGAAAGACTTCCTGCTCCATTAAAAAGAAATTTTCACTCATGTTGTAATGGAAAACACCGAGTTCAGGTAGGAAAGTGGGCTCCTTTAAATATTTCAATTCTTCTGCCCAAATATGCTTTAAGTGAAACAGACCCTGACCAATAAATTACTTTACCTGTCTATATGCAACCAACTGATTTAGTGCTATCCACAGTACAGATGATCGGTGATAACATTGTAGGTGTTTAAACGTTTTAGCACTCTAATGCGAAACAGTGGCAAAGTGATGGAAGCCTATGGAGCCAGGGTAGCGCTTGCAGAATTAAGGCCATGCCTGAACTGATAGTGGAATTGTTGGTGCAAGGAAAAAATAAACAACACAAGTACGTTTTGGTGAGATAACCCCAGGAGAGATTTAAAATATGCAGCAAAGTAAAGCATGGAAATTAAGGCTGTTAGATGTTTAAAACATGCCCTTGTGAGTTCCAAACTAGTCCTTTCTTCCCCCAACATAGAAAAAGACCACATATTTTGGTAAATTTAAAAAAACAAAAACAAAACTGGTTTACTTACAAACTTTTCAAAAGTCAGGTTCATGTGCTTTTCCATACATTTGCACAGGAACCACTGGTTTAGTTACAGAGGTGAAAGTTTCACTGTAAGAGCAACCAGCTCAAAACCTTTTCACAAGTTGAGCTTCTCTGGTAGACAAAGGGGAACAAAAGTGTGATTACCTAGTCCCTCCCAAGGTGAGCTAAGCCTGGCAGGACAGCTTACTCTATAGTTTTAACCCTTTATGCATTGATGAGACTTGTGCATGTTGGTTATATAAGGCTGGTTATCCCACAAGACTGGGCCACTGGCAGTTTGCAGAGAGGGCAAAAGGACAGCCACCATAGAGGCATAACCCAAATCCTGAGTGTCAATTTGGAGGGTCATGTTGAAGCAAGCTACTCTGTGAAATGAGGCACAGATAAGAATCCTTTGCCCTGTACCCACTGGCCCCAACCTTTCAGCGTCCTCTATAAAGCAAGTCAGAAACACTTTGTTGTTCTGATTGTCACTCAGGCCCTCAGTACAAGTTCTTGTTCTATATCAGCCTTACTTAGGAATAAGGTTGGTGTAATACTTCAAAGGGTGTGGGTAGTTGTGTCTCACAATTAGAATAGCCGCTACTTGGAAATTGTGGCCCCAGTTTGAGTCAGGTCCAGCTTCCTTCACTTGAGAATTCATGGGAGGCCTAAGCAGCAACATAGCTAAAAGACGTTAACCAGGTGGAGCTTAATGTGTGCCAGGGCTCACCATGGTTCAGTCTTAGCATCTGTTTCGCATGCTAAGGCTCCGCGCTGGAATATATCAAGTAGGAACAGATGGATTTTTTCCTGAGCAGGTACAACATGCATTTCTGTATCTCCTGACACACAAATGATTTAGGGAAGTACTTTCAAATCAATGGGTGCTGTTTCTGGATAGTTGGGCTTAATTTCTAAAAAATTAAGCAGCATACCATGTGGACTGAAAATGCCCATGGCAATGATGCTGAATTAGTGCAATCCCATACATGTCTACTTGGTTATCAGTGCCACTGAGTTCAATGGGGCTTATTCCCAGGTAAATGGGAGCATTCCCAATAATTGCTTGACAAGAGAAGAAAAAGTGTGATATTCAGATGTTTTAATATCCTACCTTTAAATGCTGTCTGCTGTTTTCTAGGAAACTCCAGTGAAAACTACAATGGCCGCTCCAACATTAACGCAACAGGACTACTCATCTGCTCAAGATATGCACCCGTGATTTTTTAAAGACACATTCTTTGTGGTCTGCATGGTTTTTAAATAGTCATGTAGAAAGTACAGCTGAAAATACATCTAGCCGCTTACCTAATCCCCAGTGAGAATAAAAATAGATAACAGTTAATGAGAGTATATAGGCACATGTATGGGGTTACGTTAACAGTCAGAGCTGCAAATATTTTTTTAAGTCACAGTAGACTTCATTGTATACATTAGGGAATGTGGATGAGATCAATCAAATACATCTAGGAACACAAGTCTCCGATTAATATGGATGGAAAACATTGTTCAGACTAAGAGTTAATTCATTCTTAGGTCCCATAGTAGAATCATAGAATCATAGAGTTGGAAGAGACCACAAGGGCCATTGAGTCCAACCCCCTGCCAAGCAGTAAATAGCACATGCACCAAAATAACTCTAGCATAGTAGAAAAAAGTTTGTTAGAAAAGAGGGATGTAAGCTCTTGTTTTATGTCCAAGCAAAACTACACAGGCAGCTGCTCTTTGAAATACTTCAGGTGATTGAACATATGTATCTCCCTAGCCAGTGCCACAGACCCCATGTCATATTGTTTCAGAACAGGAGTCTTGTATTTGTAACAACAAAAGTGCTAACCTTGTAATCTTTCCAGGGACCCGGTTGGGATTCCTATAACTGGGTAATTTGACAGTTTGATACCTGCATCCTCTTTTTCTTAGTGCATAAAAGGAAAAATCTCTCTCTCTTTCTAGATTTCATCAGTTACACCCCAAAATGTATAAATATAAATACCTTTAAACCACAAACAAATGGGATCCTCCTATTAGAGGGTCCTGGTTGCGTGCAGGCCCCTGGGACTTCCCCCATAGGGGTTAATTGGTGGAGAGAGTAGCTAAAGTCCTGGCCATAACCCCTGATCACGCCAGGCTGTTTTAGCCAATCCCCAGAGGGTGGCATGATCCCAGGGGCTTTAAAAGGCGGCAGCGTGACACAGGTAGGAGCTATTGCGTCTTGCTGCCGAACACCCACCCTCCCTCCCTAGAATTAGGTAGTTTTGTCTGGCCTTGCTTTGGTTTGAGTTGCCTGTTTTGGAACAGGGGCTAGGTAGGAATTTTTTCCATTTGGCAAATTGGCTCTAGCCACTTGGTTTTTGCCTACCCCTTAGAAATCGTCACAACTTGAGTCCCAACAAAAAAAAATATATATAATTTAGGCAGAATATTTGGACTATTTGATATGTACTTGTATAACTTGGAACATTCAATGTGATTTGATTGGATTGTTAAAATGGGAAACGTAATAAAAATGATTTAAAAGAAGAAGAAATCATCACAACTTGTAAGGTGGCGGTTAGGCATTGGCTCAGTTGGATTGTGGGGTGGGGAGGTGTGGCCATCACCTGCCCCTCAAGGAACTGGGTATTCCATTAAAGGAAGCTGGGGGTCCTGGATCTCGTCCGAAGCCCGCTTGAGGGGCTAGGGCCATGCCAGGACCACAGGAACACCGGGGTGAACTTCAGTTGGACCACATCGATGTTGCTCTTTCATTTGGTTTACCCCATCGGACTGCCACCCAGAGAGGTGGAGTCAGTTATAGTTGGGAGTCAATGCCTAAGCCAATACCGCTCATGTGATTGTAATTCAATAAAGTTGTGGCCAAAATTTGCCCCCAAACTTAAAACTAAAATCTGTGTCCAAGTGAAGTTATTATCGGGGGTGGGTCCTGGGGGCCTTGAGGCGCAATTGAATGCTGGGGGAGAAATCTTTCATTCATTCCTAACATACATATCTAGTGGCACAGGAGAATGGAGGACCACAACAGTGTGAGCATTTCTAGACAAAAAGTAGGGTAGTTGTTATGCTCATTTCAATCTAATGCAGAGATCTCCACTTAATGGAAGGTCTTCAATGGGTGCTGAAAAGAATAATGGAGATGGTGCCTGTCTGATATATAACAGGATGGCGTTCCAAATGGTAGATGCTGCCACACTAACTTTGGGGGAAGTCATGTTTTTAAATGTGCATTGAATGTGCTTTGTGAATAAGCATATTGAATAAGGCACACAGTGGGAAATAGCCTTTGTGGCTGGAGCCTCTGAGCTAGTTGTGGAGGATTATCAGTTCCTACTACTCTTCTCTCTGTAACTGCACAGCAACTGTGTTGTTAGATATATATAAAAAAAATCAGTTTATCTGGCAAGCGTATTTCCAAACATCTGTGCAGCAACTATGTGAATCTGTATGCATGCCATTTCTGATCCATCTGCACAAGTCACCATGCCATGGGGCTGTGATGAGGGAATGCATTAGAAGGCAGAAATCAACAGTGTAACTTTAAAAAGTGCTCCCTTCCTCCCAGCTGTCGAGACTTCTCCCCCTCCCACACTTACCCCCAAATTCTTCACTGGATTTTGCTTCAGGTAGATTTAACAGCTAGGTGAATGCAGAAAATGGCTTTCTAAATAAATTATATTTTAAACCAAACTCAAAAGAGAGAACCTGCCAAGCAGGTTTTCCCAAGTTCTCATAGCTCTACATTATGTGACTCTCTTTTTGGATCAAGTTCCCAGCTTGAATTCCAAATGACCTGGAAGCAATCCTAAACTAATGTGGATGCAGGCATTTCAAAGCTCCAACTCCACTGATAGTGACAAGGATGAGACAGGAGAACTAAAGAAGACAAATAGGAATTCAGAAATAGGCCAAGCGCTGTGTTTTTCAATTGTTTGAATAACCCAAAAGGCTCCCAGGTTTCTGCTACCAAATTTGGTGAGCATCTTCAAGTCCGAAAAGCATCTCAGGTAGCACAAATGAGTGACATTTTATAAGGAAGTGGATGTCATACTGTATATAAGGCTAGTTACTACACACACACATCTTTATAGAAAGCCAATAGGCTTCTGAATATCTTGATTCAGCCTCTTTCTGTAATGCCAAGTATTTTATAAAGACAGAGCAGAATCTGCTTTTCTTTTCCAACTAGACAGCGAAAATCTCAGAAAGGGCTTTTTGTCACCGGGTAATCAATGCTGGGCATTCAGTGCTTCCAAAGGCGATATCTGCATCAGTCTTGAAGCAAGCCAAGAATAATATGATAGCTGTTTAGCCAAACAAGTGCATTTTGTTGTTATGAGATTAACAGCTCAAGCCTATGCTCAGGAGTGTGTTCAATAGGGTTTATTAAGGTGTGTTTGGGATTGCAGTTCAGTATGCACTTACCTGAGAATAAGTTGCACTGAACTCCATGAGACTTCCATTGGACTGTGCTATAAGGTGTCTTAATTTTATAGTTTTACAAGGTGCATAGGACTTATTAATGATGAAACGTCCAGCTTACTAAGCATTTTAAAACTAACTTTGACTTCTAATAGAACATATATATTTGTGAATGGTTAAGAGGATAAACTGCTGTGGTGGACTATGGAGAGTTACACCTGCTGAAATTCCATTTCCTACGCAACTTAGAGGTGCAATAACCCTGTTTTCTTTCTCACCTGGCCACTCGAGAAACTACAGGTGTCTTGATTATTCATGGCTCCCGTATTTAAACAAGTTTTGTGATGAAATAAAATCACGTTTACCATTTATGCAGCAGAACAAGATTTAACAAACAAGTTATTTACTTTAAAAGATTTTTTTTTAAAAAAAAAAAAGTCTGTAACTCAAGTGGACTCATTGTGAAAAGAGCTTATAAGCTCTCTGCTTTATTTGCCAGGCAAGGCCCACTCAGTGCACCAGCTCCGGAAGACTGGGGCTGCTTGCAAGGGGGCAGCTGAAGTATACATATTTTTGTGTATATGCACCATCCCCCAAATGTAACCCCTGAGTAAGATGTAATTGTACTGTATGAGTGTACAGAACCCTGAATAAGTTAGGCCCAGGAAACCTTTACCCTGTACACCCCAAATCAATCACTGAGCTTAGTGGAGGAAGCACTATTAGTGATTTCCTATGGGCCAGAAGCACAACTCATGTTAATGCAGAGTGTTCAATGCCTTCAAGTGTTGTGGGTTTGACTTTGTGGAACTCCCTTCCAAAGTAAGTTAGAAACTCCCTCCTGAGTTTCAGATGTCTGGTCAAACCTGTTTTCCTTCAGGAGGCCTTTGCACTTCTGATTATTATTATTATTATTATTATTATTATTATTATTATTATTATTAATACCCCGCCCATCCAGCTGGGTTTCCACAGCCACCCTGGACAGCTTCCAGCAAAATATTAAAATACAATAATTCTTGCTTCTCATGTGTTTTATATTCATTGTCTTGATATTTTAAATTCTTGAGGTTTTAAATTTTTTTGAGATTTGACTTTAAATTTGTATGTTTTAGCATTGTAAGCCACATGGTGAACAGCGGGATATGTTTTTATAAAAAATCAGTAACAAATGTATTCTTTAAAAAAAAATACCATTGTATAATATGGATCATTCTGTGAATTGCTATGCACAACTTAGTAACTGGCCTTTGCTTCACCACCTTTCTGATATTATATATATTACATATTTCTTAACCTAACTTGGCAAAGACCATTATTTTTTCTTCAAATCCGAAAAATGCAGGTGCCCATTAGTTTCTATAGCTTTGGATCACGTACGGCATTTAATCACTGTATATAATCATGTGAATTGATCCTGCTGGTTCTGTATTACATCTGTAAATGATGGTTCGCAAGAGGCATACGTAGAGCTCTCAGGAAGAGTGTGCAGGGCTCCATGATATGTGAGTAGCTGGAAAAGCAAAGGGTCAGAGCAGCATTCTGCAGCTGAGAGGAACTAGGCAATCACTGAAGGGGTTATTTTGGTTTTAAATAAATGTACTTATCTGAAACCAGAGTCTGAGAAAGGTGGAAAAGGGGAAGCAAAGTGACAGCCATATATTTTGGACCAATTATACTCCCACTCCTGCCTCATTGTTGTGTCAGACAAAACAATATTTTTTTTAGTTATGGAGAAATTTGAAGCATTTGACCATGTGAGCTTTTGAGAAGAGATAAATCTCATTTACTGCGGGGGTTTTTTTTGGGGGGGGTGTGTGCATGCGCGCTGCACTCTTTTTAGTTACAAGCCAAATTCTTCGAGAGTTACCTCAGGTGGTCTGACTGACACCTTAGCCTACCAGTAGTCTTCAGCAAATATGGGTGGTAAAACCCAGCCCTTTCATGTTACCTGTCTAGCAGACATGCTTGATGTTCAAATCAATTACATAGACATTTAAATCCCTTTCCCATGCCAGCACATTGCCCTTTAAGCCTTTAAGTTTTCATTCTTGCCTTGGCTCATGTGTTCAGCCTGCACATTAACTCTGAGGTGGAGATCTGTAATAAATCATTTAGAGTCTCTGTCAAGTGAATTGTTATTGTCGTTTTTTGGTGAATTGGGACCCTCATTTCTGCACCGTACTAAGCTAATAATGGATGGTGCCGGAATAAACCATACCGTAATGCATATTGTGGGGTGGGGGGGAGTATGGAATTATTCTGAAATGGCAATTCTCCTAAATAAATAGCACATCAGTTTACTTAAAGCTAATCATAAATGGAACAAATTGGACCCATGTGCATAAGAGAAACCTGAGCAGAATGCAGGAGTTAAAAGACCCCATTGTTTTCTAAGCTGACCCAGGGTATGTGTCAGGTTACATCTGTTAAAGTGATTCTAATGCCAGCCCTGTATTTTTAATTATAAATATATAAAACATTTTAATAAGATGACATTCTGGCCTTACTAAGCCTTTAAAATGCTGGATGTGGGCGGAGTGGGTAGAAAGGTATTCCATGTGCCCCAGAAAGAGTGCCAGCATATAATGATTGAACGCTTTCCTGTAATAAATTGAAAAAATCTGGTTTGTAAGAATGGATCCAAATCACTTGGCATTAGAATGGTAATTTGTTACCTAGCTTCCTCTTCACAACTGTTTCCAAGTTCTGCGGAACTTAGTTAGTAGGGGCTGTAATGTTTTAAAAAGAGGGAGAGGGAGGAGGAGAAAAAGATGGTTTTAATAATTTTTTTTGCATTTAGCTTTTTCTAAAAACAAAACAAAACTTATGGCTCCAAACTAGGGGTTGAGCAGCCAAACAAAAAAGAGGAAGGGGTGTGTGTGTGTGTGTGTGCACGTGCTTAGGACAAAAGCCAGATCCATAGCCACCTCCTTTATACCTTTCCAAATCTCAAGCCTGCTTAATTATGATTAATTGCCACATGGATAATCAGATACAGTTTCAAAAGGTTGGAGATGACAGCCCAAGGACACCAGGGAAGAAGGAAGGTTTGCCTTTGATACAAGGGAGGATGCGGGGAAGGGGGGGGGGACACACCAAGCTCCTTCCTCAGCCCCGTAACCTTTTCTTATTTTAACAATTCCAAACAGAATTAATTCCATCAGTATATTGTTCCTCCCCTTGGGAATTGAACTTCAACTGTACAATTTCTGCAGCTGTCAGTTTTTTCAGACCTCCTGTCAATAATGCAATGTTGGGGTGCCCTTCTTCTTGAATGAAAGCAGTTTCAAGTTTCTGCTTTATGTCTGTGCTTTCTGGGTGGTGTGACATGATGAGAAAGTTATATATATATATATATATATATATATATATATATATATATATATGCCGTTAAAAACCTTCTACTCTTGACTTAACTGGATCAAATGTAATAGACTTCAGTCTTTTCTCCTTATTTCCTTTGCTTGATTTAGAAAACACTGTGAAAAGTGCAGCAGATTTTGTCTTGCCAGCTCTTTCCTCCATTTAAAATCCCTTTGGCTAAGTCAAGGATCACAGTATGTCATTTCCAGCCTAACAGAAGTGCTGGGCCTCGTTCAGCTCCTATTACTAGGAGGCAAATCCCTAGGTTCCAGGCGCCAGTGTTTCTGCTTTTTTGGCTCTTTTCCCAGTATTGTTTCCTTCATTACATTCCAGAGTGCCTCTCAGCCAGTTAATGTTTGCACTGGGAGGTCCAAATATCCAGCGATCAGCTCTGAACTTCTCTCTTTTTGTTGAGAACTGCAGGTTTCAAATGCAATTGCTGGCTCTCAAGGAAAACGTACAGGTGAACACACCAAAGCACTAATTTTCATTTTATTCACAAACAGTAATATTTGCTGCAGCTTCGCCACATGCCCTCATAAAAATGGTTGTAGAAAATGTCTGGCTTTTAAAAGATCTTATAGAGGTTGGATTTGTTGTTTCTACCAGTTTTGGAGCGATCATTCCTTTCTGCCCCCTCTCTGGCCTCTTCCCCCAATGTTACAAATACGTTTTAGACAGAGGTTGCAAGTATTGTTTATTGCATGTGACTTTTCTTATTGGTAGGCTTTCAACAAATGTCCTTTTATATAGAAATCTAGTGAGCTAAAGTCAGATAAACTAAGGGCTTGCTGACATTTGAGCATTGTTTTACTGTTAATCCACTCCACGCCTTCAAATTAGACCAGAACAGTCCACATCCACACATCTGCAAAAATGTGTAATTTTGGGTCTTCCCCATTCATGCCACTAGGCATTATCTTTTGTGTTCATCTTCGCCTTCTGATCTGATTTTGTTGTGCCTTATTTGTACTTCAATGTCATATGAGCAGATCTGTGCACATACCTTTTTTTTAAAAAAAGCATCATCATCATCATCATCATCCCCTGTCTAGGAAGCACACAAAAGCACCATAGATGTACATACTCAATGCATACTTTGGCAATTTTCAGTTTCTGTGTACGAATGCTCTCTTCAGGAACACACAGGAAGAGAAATGAAAGCAATTGTAAATTCTCACAATGCCACCCAATATATTTGGTGTTAATTTTTTTACGTTAACTTGCACAGTTTTCTGGTTTGGGGCACATCTGAGTGATCAAAATGAGGCCATGCTCTTCTGTTCAGGAGTGTGACAAAAATGCAAGCACAACTGGAAAGCACAGAGGGAACTAGTGGGCATGAAGAAACGGGGTGTGATAGAACTCCAACCACCCCAAAACACTGAAACAAATTGTTGGAAATCCTGAGGGGAGTGGTTTCGAGTCCAGTCCCCCCCCCAACTTAATTGAATTATCCCCATATTGTAGACCCAAATTTACATGGGAAAGCACTGAGATTGGTGTTGTTTGAGGGTAACAAGCACGTGGACCACACAAATTAAATAGGAACATGAACAGCTGCAAACACACAGTAAACTCCAGCGTGGACAAGCCCTAAGCTGGATCAGGTTATAGTTAGTATATAGGCCAGCTTTTGTTATTCATAGACCATTGTACTTAAATCAGTCGCCTCAGAACTGTTTCTATGTGGGAATATGCCAACGAAAACAATACATGGATTTAGGGAATGTTAAAGGTTTAATATAGTAATGGTAAAAAGGTAAATGACCCCTGGATGGTTAAGTCCAGTCAAAGATGACTATGGGGTTGCGGCTCCCATCTCATTTTCAGGCCGAGGGAGCCAGCGTTTTTCCAGTGACAGCTTTCCGGGTCATGTGGCCAGCATGACTAAACCGCTTCTGGTGCAACATAACATCACACCATGACAGAAATCAGAGCGCATGGAAACACCGTTTACCTTCCCACCACAGTGGTACCTATTTATCTACTTGCACTTGGCTGACAGATATTTAATTTTAGCCATTGCAAACCAAAATATTAACATTTCTCTATAGTTCTCTTAGTCTATTTTTTATTTAATAGAAATGTCATTTTATTTTAAAGTTGGGATGTGCCACTCTGCTTCTCATTTTTCCAGTTCGCCACTTTTCTTCAGTTTGCAGTTAAAAAAAACAAAAAACTTAGCCTCTAGAAGCCTGGAGGTCTGAGCCTCCATATTCAACTTGCTGCCAAGATATGATAATTTTGTGGCAGAGCTCTCAGTCTTCCTGACACCAGTGGGATACCTAATTCCAATGCTAGAGATTGGAAGGGTGGCAGAAGGGAGGGGCAAATTGGCGAGGTGGAGGGGCCAGTCACCAAAAAGTCGTCCAGGTAATGGGTCAAGAAGATAAGACTGAAAAGTTCAACCTGACATTCTATGGTTTAATTAATGGTGTGTTTCATTTTTACCAACTGTATTGCAGCAGACGAGTTTTGGTTTGCTCATCTTATGCAGCCAAGGTTCATGGTATTTGATGTCCCTGTTTAATGACTGTCCCACCTCGTTCTAAATCCTTGCACACTCACATCTGCACACACAACATTCTGCATGGACTATCTATTCTTCATGTGCTCACTTTCTAAAAAAGCTTTCTCCAAGTTTCAAGACATAGAAGAACAGTTGTTAACACTGATTAAGCAGTACAAATATTGTGATCACTGTCCTGGGTACCATAATTTTATAGATTTCACTATTGCTTTCAATTGCAATCCGTAGCAGTCTCCTACTTTTCCTATAGTACCAAACTTTACCCCATTCAGTATCTCCCTCCAGGACCATTTTTATTTTATGCTATTATGTGTTGTCAATATTTTTAACAAATCAAAAAAAAAAAAAAACCTGAACAAAAGAGCTAGCAGATGTTGATTTCCTCACTTAAACACACATATTTAAGAGAATTATTTCTCTCTGATTTCCTCCCAAGACACCCTCCGATGACCTCCTTCTTTCCCTGCCTCCCCTTCTGTTCTATACAATACTCTTCAAGCTGTGGCCAGACACAACTAATCATATAGGACACAACTCCAAAAATATGCCACAATATATATGAAATTTTCTCTTTGACCTTAACACTTCACCTGCATTATGAAAAACAGTATTTTCCCTTAACCGTAATGATGTCCCCCCCACACACACACACCATGCCCTCAGCTTTTCCTTTAATGGGGAGAAAGGATCTACTTGTCATCAGGCCATCAAAACCAAATAATTAAACAAATAAATCACAATTGTTAAATACGGTAAGTTCTTGGGCAAACTTGGTTAATAACGACATCTGAGTCAGAAAAAGACTGTTCTTCAGGAGGTTGTTATCTGCCTCACCCCTGTGGAGGTCCAATTCTATCTTTGGTGGAAATTTGCCATGTGGGACTTTTAACTCCAGTGTGATTTGAAGGCAAATGTGGATATCTCTCCCTCAAAATCACGATTAAGAGGCTTGTTCCAAAATAGCCCTATAGAGTGGTGCCTCGCAAGACGAAATTAATCCGTTCCGCGAGTCTCTTCGTCTAGCGGTTTTTTCGTCTTGCGAAGCAAGCCCATTGACGGATTAGTGGATTAGCGCTATTAGCACTATTAGCGGCTTTTAGCGGCTTTTAGCGGCTTATCGGCTTATCGGATAAGCAGATAAGCAGCTTAGCGGCTTAGAAAAGGGGGGGAACCCGCAGGAACTTGCAAGACATTTTCGTCTTGCGAAGCAAGCCCATAGGAAATTCGTTTTGCGAAGCACCTCCAAAACGGAAAACCCTTTCATCTAGCGGGTTTTCCGTCTTGCGAGGCATTCGTCTTGCGGGGCACCACTGTACTAAGTAGGAAGTTATATGGTATACTCATAGGCCAATACATTTTTGTATACAGTATTTAGCTGGAAGACTGCATTGCAAAAGTCAGAGGAGTATGAATTTTGAAGGGTGCCTGTGTTTTCATTCATGCATTCTTTACACATACATTTAATCAAATTTCTCTCCTATTTCAGCTGCTGTCTCAAATAAAAAGCACAGGTGTGTGACTCCGGTCAGGACCATGGCATGGGCAAAGGGTTAAAGCACCCTTGTTCCTCACTGTTACTCAGATCCCAGTCAAGTTGGCCTTGCCATGGATGCTGAAAACCCCCATGCCATAGTCTTAATTGTTTTCAGCACCACCTAGACTATCGCTCATGTAGGGAATCTGCTGGACTGGATGATCCACCAGATAATTCTCCCCTTCTACTCAACACCAGGAACAGACTCTCAAACCCATCCTCTAAGCAAACTGATCTCCTGGAAATGGATACAGAACTTCTACAGATGACAACAGCACACCACCAACCTGTCCCTCTAGCCTGTACTGAAGTTGTACTGAGTATCTGGGGGGGCCAAAGCTAAGTTAGGTCTGACCCACACAGCTAATCCATTCAGTCTTGGCAACACATGTGAAGTTGACCCCCCCCCCCCATATGTGATAAGTTTCAGTAGAGTCATCCCTTTATGCATTGCCGGAGGGTTTTATCATTGCTTTCAGCTGCATTACTTAGACTAGTACATAGAAATGTCCTCACAATCTTTCCCCTTTTTTTGCATACTGATAATGGTGTTGTTTCAAAGAGAACAATAGCTCTTTGCAGTTAGGCTGTGTATACACCATACATTTTAAACATCTCACTTCCCACAATGAATCCTGTGGACTGTAGTTTACCATTCACAGAGCTACAATCCCCAGCAACCTTAACAAACTACAGTTTCTAGGATTTTTGGGGTGTGAATCATATGATTTAAATTTATGTTGCATAAGCAGCCTTACTCATTGGCTCCTAGGAAATTTTTCAGGGTTGTTGTTTTTTATTTTTTAAAAAGAAGCTTGTGAGAAGCCATTTATTCCATGCAATTCAACACTTCGAAATCAAATCATAACACAGACAAGACCACCTGATTGCCAACTGGTATGGTGGAGAAGATGTACTAATTCATAAGCGGCCCCACCTTTTTAAGCACACATTAGAATATATGCCCAGAGAGAAAATCACAAGACAAAGTTTACATTAACACAGACTGAGAAAAACCATGGCAGGGCAGAACCTTACCACTCGGTATGTCAGCCTTCTGTACTGGACCATAGTGGAATAAGAACCCTTTCCTACCAAAGGAGAAGTTTAAAAGCCCCCAGAACTAAAACAAGTATTTTATGAGTAAATTCTGTGCAGGCCAATACTTTAAGAAGGTTACAGGAATATTCGGATAAGTGCACCACAATTATGTGAAGAAGTCTGGAGAGAAAAGATTACATTGTTCTGACAACAACATTTTTCAAACATCCCGGCCTTTCATATCGTTAATTTAAAGTGTGAGATTAAATATTTTATGCAAATATTAGACAACAGCAGAGAGCTCTTCAACTTAGGATTTGAAACAAATTGAAAGCATGCAAGACATATTCATTTCTTAAGCAGTTTAGTTTTAAAATCTGCATTGTCTCTTTTAGGATTAACTGACAGTAACTCTTTGTGTTCAAATGGATTTAACTTCAGCATGGTTTGTTTTCCAGATATCATTGTCCTCCAGTACTCTGGCATAAAGGGAAATGTAAAAGGACAGATCAAGCAAAAAGTATATCTTCACATCATAAACACCAAATTCTGTTTAAATTTCATTACTAAATAGGATTTCAGCTTCATGTTCCATGCCTAATCCTGAACTATAAAAGATGTATAAAAACCTCTTGACAAATTATAACAGACTTTTGTGGAAGTTGCATATATTGATTAAAACATCAAGCAGTTACATATAAACCAATAATGAATTACTTCGTCTAGAAAGATAAAACTTTGTGATATTTAAAATTACAGACTTGAAAGTAAGTAAAATTACCGTTAATTATGCAAGAGGGAGCAACACCTTAGCAGTAAACAAGATAAGCACCTCAAACGGCACTAATAATTTTAATTAACGTTTCCTAGTTTCCTCTCACCTCCATTCAAGGTCATCTACTGCCTTCTTCTATGAAAATATTACTGTGCTCTGCTAAAAACTTACAGGCCTTCATTAACAGTTGTGATAAACCCCCTACATTGTTTTCTTGCAGAGATTTTTTTTTAAAAAAAATCACTTAATCACACACACACACACACACACACAGAGAGAGAGAGAGAGAGTAATGCAGGCATGTGTAAAACACTTGGCCAGATTCTAGATAGAATTATAGGAGTTATGCATATTATGCCGGGTTAATCTGGGCATGATCCTTTGGACCAAGTTCCCAACCCTACTGCACTATCCTCACAATGGTTAGCTCCTTGCTGAATTCTCCTCACTGCCTAATGCCCTTATATGCTTTTACTGCCAATCTTTGGCTTGTCAGTGATTTAGCTCTATACAACCAAGCTTCCATAGCCTCAGATGGCCTATTGTCCATCTTGTTTTCTGCTTTAGCTCTGGACTCCAGATTCCAGCCTGCTCCACAGTCAGCTTACCTATCTTCTTCTTTTCCCCCCTCATCTATTTTCTTCCATCAGTAGCATATGTATGTTCCATTCAACCAATCAGATTTGAGAGGCATAGAATTATTTAGCCTCGTTACTTTTCCTGTTCAATGGGTGACAATGAATTTCTACCCAGAAGCCCATCAAAAGTATGATTTTACAATCCAAATATCAGCATTTAAAAGAACTTAATTTTCCACAGATCAGCCGCAGACACGTGCATAATGGCCATCCATCAACCATCAACAAATACTTAGGCTATGTATACACAAAGCCCTTGAAAAGCACAGGGTGCTTTTCACTGTGCACTTTTGTACATAGCTGTTTGTGGTTTACACCCCTTTGTGTGACAGTATAATCTAAAGTGGCAGCTGCTATCCAAACACACAAATGGACATGTTTTCAAACTAGTGCGCAATGGTTTTCACTATTCTCTTTCCTTCAGTTAGTAGTTTTACACACACACGGGGCAGGAAACAGAGGTGGCTAAGTAACTGTACTGCTTCCCTCTTTTGCCTATTTAATTCACAGACAAGTTAAACTTGGTGGGGTGAGTGGCACAGCCCTGCAGTGTTAGTAGGTCTGCTCCAATAGGAGGAGACCTGAGAAAACACTCCCTGTGGTACACATGTAGGCAGCAAGCACTTGAGAAGGCTATTCTTGGCACAAAATGCATTATAACCATTCCAGCTGAATGTGATTTAGAGTAACAAATAGTGCGGGGACAGGGTGACGCTGTATGTGCAGCACCCCCAAAAACTGCCTGCATCTGTCACATAATGCACATTGTCACACAATGCGTGCAAGCAGCTCTTAGTGTTTTAAATATAACCCTTATATGACCCTCATGCACGTATATTCAAACCCAGTTCAAAAGGCTATTTCTCCACAGACTGCTTGAAAATTGATGGCGGTCTTGTGAGGCCGCTTAATGGTTCTTCTTGCCTGTACATGTTTTTCACAGATATGCTGCAGACCACCTGAATGAAACTCATGGACCACAGTTTTGGAAGCCCCGCTCCATGCACTCACAGCAATGTTAGGATAGGGTGGGATGTGTTTGGTGCCCTTGCAGGGCCTTGGATCCTGTGGAGGCATACACTAACCAAAGAGGAAGGATGGTGATTTCTATCAATTCTCTGCATTCATTGCAGCTCATGGGTGGTCACCCAAAATCAGATCCAGAGAGCTTGGGGAACCCTCAGGTACAAGAGTAGCAAGTGGGCATGCAGGGTTAACAGAGAATTAGCAAAACAGGGTTGCCCTCCTCTCAGCTTCCACTATTGGACACCTTTGATGGATCAAAAGTCTTTCCAAGAGCACAAGGGCACCAACTGGAAGATTCAGCAACTAATGGCATGAGCACATGACCCTGGTGTGTGTGGGGCTTTAGTCTTAAACTCAGAGGTATATGGAGGGATCACCTGGTTGTACTAGCAGAGTAGAAAATATAATTGGCTTGCCCCATGTAGTCACACATGTTTTACAGCTGAGAAAAATATCTGAAACATTGATTAATGAGGTTGGAATCCTAGTCAGAAAAATGCAAAACAGTAAACACAGCAAATGAAAATGAGTCACACTTCACTAGTTTACAGTTTTTGTTATCTTGGTGCGCTGATTAATACATGTATGCATTTAAGATTTGTGGTTTTTAAAAACTATTTGCCAGTTTTTTTTGTTTTTAAAAAACCCACACAAACAAAAATCAAGAAACTTGGTAAGAAAAGGCCGTTGTTATATCAATGGGTTTGTTCCATGCCACAAATTTAATGCACCAGGTCACTTGGAATATAATGTGTAGTGAAAGAATCTCATTAGGCTAAAATGAATGTAAAATGTGTCAATTTGATCCAAATGAGAACTGTAGTAAAACCATGTTTGATGTTCATGTGCAATAAATCTTTAACATTTGTCTGTAAAGTATTAGAGAATCCATGGGGAAATCTGTATTTGTGATAGCTTGCACATTTTCAATGATTTTTCTCTAATCTTTTGTTGACATTTAAAGCGCATGGAAAAAGAATGTAACGTCTTAAAAATACGAATTATGAACTACTTCTCCAAGGTAAACAAAATGGGTAGTGATCCCATATCTATTGCATTTGGGGAGTACAAAAGGCAGAAATCGTTAAATACTTAATCCTAGATGCAAAGAGAAATCTCTTATTTTTTCAGGTCAAGACTAGTTAATCAACCAAATCAAAGGTACCATCTACATCAGTTAAATCTGAAAAATGCTTGCTAGTCAGATCCTGGCAAAAGCATTGCTACCGCAGTGTATTCTCTCCCTTTTTAATAACTGCTGTATTTCAATTTTCTCCCCAGTATTCTTCTGCATTCATAAGAGCTTTATAGTTCAGTAGACCAAACTGACTAAAGTCATTCCTTCTGGGAATAATTTGCAAAATACCACAATTTTTAAACTATTCCTGATATTTCTCAGTATCTGAAAGGGCCCACTTCAACTCAAATCTGTGGAACACCACACCGAGCAGCATTGGAATAAATATGATGCCATAATTCTAAGTCCTTTGAGAAAGTTTGAAGAATGTCAGGTGAAATGTCAGAAACAATTAGCAATATGGTGTGATCTAATTTACTCAGTGTTGAGAAGTACCGCTTTTTGTCAAAGTTCTACTGAATTGTTATAGTATATTTGATTCCTAATTATCAGAACTTCCTTTCCTTAAACCCAACCTCCTCCAAAAACCCCTCTTACAACTTTTCCAAAGTCATGACTATAATCAGCACAGTGTTGGGAAGAAAAATGAAAATATTATTTAATAAGAAAAGCCATCAAATTGAGTGTAGTCACTAAAAGTTTCCACTCTATAGCTTCACTTAATGTATACAGAAATAAATTCATTATTTTCTTTCTTCTTTGACTACTGGCCACGTTTGTGGCATTGGTCCTAATGATTGTTGTATGGGTTTGGTTATCAACAAATGTGGTGTTTTAAACATAATTTACTTGGCTTGCAGTCTCTTCAACAAAATCACGGCATACTTGACAGTTTGCCCTTTACCTCCCCTTCTGAAGAAAAACAAAACACTGTGAATGAAATTGTATCTGGTGTTGTAAAATCTTGAGCAGATTCTGAAATATTACCTAGACTCTATTCCAACTGAAGGTGATTTCACCACACGAGGAAATGAAAGTGTGTGGCCAAACAACTTTTCTGATAGCAATGCATAAATTTTTCCTTTTGTTTTGTCCCTTCAAATTTCTAGTCACATTCAAGATTGTCAGCTATTCAGTGTTGTACACTGAAAACCTTTTTATTCATGTAAACATTGTATTCAAATAAATTGAACATAGCTGTGTTCATGTTCCCTAATTGGTGAGCTTTCAAATCTACAGGTTTTGTAGTTCACATGAACATGTAACTTCACTAACTTTATACTTTAAAATGAAATGCGAACCTGAAGACATTCAAATCCAAAAGCACTGCAGAAGCATATAAGAATTATTCTGTCATCTTAATTAATAGAAATGCATTTTTAAAGAGGCTAATCATGTTCGAGAAGGACTGGAGTATCAAAGACCTCCAAGCATATACGTATTCTAATAGTTAAGCTTTTCTGAGTACCTTAACATGCTGAAGACTGTGGCAGTAATTTTATTTATGTACCCCATGAAGCTGAAACATCCAGAAGCATGTGGAACAGACACCATCTTATGATACAGCAAACACTCCACTTCTACCCAAGAAAAAACAGCATAGCATTTTCCTTACCTCTCATCCTACTTGTGGTCCCCAACATCTAGAAAAATGGAAAGGGGGCAACCATTGTTTTATTTTCTGCGTTACCTCATGTCATAACCCTAGCCAGTTTGCAAGTTTATCTGACATTCATCTAGGGTTCTTAGCGATTCATAACTGATAAATATGATTATTGGTTCTCTGTGTATATACAAAGACCCATATCTCCTGTCCACTATTCCCTGCTATCTATTCTGCAATACGACATGCAGGTTTTTTATTTAAAAACTTTAATACAAGGCAATGTCATGAACTGGCAGGACAATAGGGAGAAGAAAGAGGGGTGTAGCCAGGACTGAGACACACCTGGGCAAGCAGGGGATGGGGAAGGAAGTACTCACAGGCTGACAGAGGATGGTGAAGGGATGGAGGTCAGTAGACAGGAACCGGAGCAGCAAGACCTATCAGCAAAGGCAGAGGAGCCTTAAAATGTAGAGAGCAGCAGCAGAGGTGCTCTGGGAGGCTGAGGCAGGCAAGGGCCCACAAACCAGCTCCCTAGCTGGCCAGGTGAGGCTTGCTAGCTCTGAGAGGAGGTGTGTGATTCCTCAACTGGAGTGGGCTCAGAACAGGTGAGGGTCATATGCCTCGTCAAGCCCAGATGCTGCAATCAGCATGCAAAGTACAAAAGGGAAGCAGAGCTGAGCTGCTGTGTCTGCTCAAACTGCCCATGTTGATGGACCTTGATTGGATGTTCCTGGACCTCTATGGGACTGTGCTTTGGGTTTGACTCTGGACCTGGCTGCTGGAATTCAGACTTGGCTAGTTTGATTGACCCTGAGCTGTGTTTCCTGATCTTTGGACTTTGCTTATGTGGACTGACCCTTGGACTTTTAACTTTGGCCTTGGCATACTGATTTGCTGCCAGGCAGGCCAGGGGTTCAGGAAAGGTAAATACTACATTATCTACCTCATTCTGTAAGTCAGTAGCAATTTTCCTCTTTCAGAAGTGGTCCTCAGTTCATTCCCCTGAAAGGAACATCCCTGACCCTTGTGCCTGCTTCATCAAGAGTTTAGCCTTGATTAGAGTCCTTCTACACCAGGCTTCCTCGAGCTCAGCCCTCCAGATGTTTTTGACCTACAACCCCCATGATCCCTAGCTAGCAGGGCCAGTGGTCAGGGATGATGGGAACTGTAGTCTCAAAACATCTGGAGGGCCGAGGTTGAGGAAGCCTGTTCTACACATTGCACAGAAGGAGATGGCAGACTAACACGGCACTGCACTGGACTGTAGTACTTAAAGCTACAGGTTGATTTTCTAATACCTGAATGTCCTTGGCATTTATTTATTTTTAATTGGGGCTTTCCAAAAAAAATATATATATATATCAGGGCTGTTTTTATTATATGACTGTGAAGATGGAAGGGGAGATTAGTGTCAATGAATGTGATGGGGGGGGGAATAAACCCATTTGGGAACAGAAAAGGATACAATGAAGTTGCATACAGTTCGTTTACACTGATGTGGAAGTGGCAGAAATTTTCCTGGTCCCTTAAAGCAGTTGAAAACGGGTATAGTTAATGGCCAGCTAGGCTGCTATGTAAACCCATGAGGCCACATTTGGAACAACATTATACGCCTTGGCGGGGTAAAAATGTCATTTCCCCAGTTTCTGAGTCTGCACCAAATATTATATGTGGCATGCTGAAACGAAAGCCAAAACTGGTTTATGTAAATGAATGTTCAGAGAATAGGGACTAAAAGGCTCTCGATATTCCTTTTTGTTTTTTGCTTCCTTTCTCATCTTCTTTATTTTATCCTTTTCAAGCTAACATATTTCAGGAGCCTCTTCAAATGACCCTGACAGATCCAAAGACTGGACTGGAAATAATTTAGTACTATAATTTTATGGTTGTTTTAAAGTTCCTGAATATTATTACTTTATAAAATGGGATTTTCTTCTCTTCCTTTCCGATGGGGTCTCTTCATTGTAGATGAAGGGCATTTATGGGCAAACTTCCCGTTCTTTTTCATACACTTAAATATTGCACTAGTTACATAATGTGTGAGGGCATATACTATAATTTCAGAGGGACTTACTTTGGTTTTCTTTTTCTTTATTGGGAAGGGGGGCACAGCAATCTGAGGCCCACCAAGTTGGTTGTTATTTTCTCATACACAATTCCTATTTGTTCCATTAGTTTTCTTTCTTCAGAATAGGCCTTTGCACCAAAGGGCATATGTCTCTAGGTAGGATGCAAACACGTGGTCAGTAAAACCAAGCACTCAAAAGCAAGAGGTGAAGCATACCACAATTGTGTAAAAGCTCCAATTAAAAAGGCAATGTTCACAATATGCAACACAACATTCAGCAGATTTTAGAGCCATAAAAAGAAACATGTAAGCTCACCCAACCATCTAGAGATGCACTTTGATGGAAGTTTAAGGTCTTCACATGATATAACAAGTATATTTCTATGATATAGCAGGCAAGCTATATTTTTATTAAATCAGTGAAATCTGGACTGCTTACTGTCCAGAACTGGCTTCATTAAAGTCACAAGAACCTTTAAAGGGATTTTTTTTTTAAAGTAAATTTAAAAAGGGCAATCTATTAGCTTGCCTTCAGTCCTGGGCCATGGTACTGTAGTAGAATAGGGCCTAGTTCATTTATTTGTGTTACGAGCACCAGGATAAACTTCCAACAGGTGAATGTTTAGTAAAATTTGGATAGGAACTTGACAACAAAAGAGGGGGCAACCCCCCTTCTTTCTCCCTGTATGTGACAATTCAAATTCTGGGTACTCAAATTCTGAGGACATATTCACCGACCCTCCGCACCACATTGTCACGGCAGTTGGCTGCTATTTTAATGCCATCTGAACAACACATCAATATGTAGCAATGGCAAGGAGGTGGAGCAGGGTAGGGACCAGTGAGTTTTTTGTGTCACTGCCAATAGTAGTTGAGGGTGGCATGGAAACTTTCCAAAATGATATGGCCAAAGCATACACCATCTCAGGTTAAATTGGTGGGGAAATGGTACAATGGTCTTGGTAACGCCATCAAAGCTTCCTGTCAGCCCTAAATGAATTGGGGGAAAACCCAGTCCTTTTTAGGCATGCTTTTGATGTCATTTGAGCCCCAGGTTCTGATTCTGAGTGCTTTGATGCTGCAGTGTTAACTGAACTATGTTTTCATTTGGCTGTTGCTTGCCCATTGGCACTAAGGTGTTATTATATGTTACAATGCAAGTCACTTTGGAGGCTATATACAGGGCTGAACATAATATGAATGAGATTTGTGTGTTGAGCATTGGAATGTCTACTGCACAGTCGTTGTTTCAAGGCAGCTTCCAGTTCCTTATGGCGGTCATAATGTGCAACTAAGATGTGTTCTGAAATCAATTCATCCTTACGTCTTTTCCGTCACATTTTTTATTAAAACCACCATCTTTTATCCTCTAGTTTTTCTTTTTCCTAATGGGGAATTGGTCATATTTAGGGGCTATATCCATGCCTTGAAAAAGTGTCCCATCCATGCCAACCACTCCTTCATGTCTGATTCAGTTCTTTGATTCCTTTTCTTTGTGATACCCCAAGCCAGGAAATTCAATTCTTGTCCTAGGCAATATCATTTCCCACTCTTCCCCTTTAAGTCTTTGCTAAAATCGACTCACCAGCCACTGCTAAACCTCAGGTCCCTTGTTACCTTTCTAAATACTTTATTACATTTTGCAATATAAAAGTAAAGTGAAAGCTCCTGGACCCAACACGAAGCAAGCCTAACTTAAACCATCTTTCAGCAATTACTTCCTTTCTCTTCCATTTAAGCTGTATATTAATCTCACTTGCATACTTTCCTTTGGTAGAGATTGTGAAACACATCTTATTACAAAACTGAAAAGAGTTTATATCTTTGGAAGTATAAATATAACACCAATAACATTTGCCAGCAGTATTCCTTTAAGCTAAACAAACACTGGTCCCAATAAGTGTGCAATCTAGAAATATTGGGACCACCCCATATAATTCTATATATGACATACTAAAAGAGAATGAAATACATACTTTGGGGTAATCAATGAGACATACATATTTTTTCCCTATGTAAAACATATTAAAGCACATTAAATTGAATTTACTTATATTTTATATAGATGCATCATATTCATTATTTCAAATGTAATATTAATCAGTTCATCATAAAAGTGTGTTAATATTCCCAATAACAGCACTGGTTACTTTAAATATTAAAAATTCACATTAGGAATTCCCCTGCCTATATGTGCAGTGCACTATTTGCATTATAGATTGTGGACATGACTGGATGTATGTTTTCCTGTTCTTTATTTTTAAATGGTCTTACTTCTTGTTTGCAAATGCACAGCAAATACCAAAGAGATTAGTGATAAACTTGGTCCTAACACTCCAAAATTAAAAGCTCCTAATTATCAACTTTAAATAAATCCTTATTGTATGGCAGAAATAATTTCTCATAAAGTGTTTCTAACATTCAGAGAATGCTTTTAGGACATACAACATTAACATAATTTTTTCGACTGGGGTTCTCTCAGGACATCTGATGAAGTCTCTACCCTTAATTTTAATTGCATAGGCTGCATTCTTAATTAAAAACTGTACAAATGGATTTTATGCCATGCCAAAAGAAATCTGAGTTCATTAGTTATAAAACCTTTTAAAAATTGATGTAAATATGTGAATTCTTTAAAAGTTTGAACTCTGAGTCTTCATTTTATGTCGAGTACCTTTTATCTAGAGAATAATGAAGCCAATATGAATTAGGATAGTCTGTTTTTCTTCTCCAGCATTTTTCCCTCCAGGAGGGATAGCAGGATGGTTGAAACGATAGAAGGTATCTCTTTATGTCATTATGTTCCTCCTTGTAGAACCTACTTAATTTACAATTTAAGGGGGGGGGGAATTAAAGAAAAGCTTTTGTTGACCCCTTCTGTTTGGGTTATATAAATAAAAGTTCACATATATATTTCCTTAATTCTAGATATTAAAACATAGTCGCGTCATTTCTAGGCAATAAAATTAATGGAACTCTGTCGAACTTTACCTTTACATGAAAACTCTGGTCACAATTCACACAGAGAAAGGCTCTTTTGCCTTGCTAATTTTTTTAAAAAAAGTTGTAGGGAGTGACTAATAAAAGGTAGGAAACAATAACAAAAGGGGAAATGCAATTGGGTAGTTTAATCTATTTCTTGCAGGGCTTTCTTTCCCCACTGGGTGCTTTCCCCCCTTTTTTCTAGATATGGTTAATAGTCCTGAAAAAGCTAGTGAAATGTATTAGCATGATCACCTGTGCTTAAGGCTTCACTATAGACTTACCTAGGAGTAAGTTGCATTACAGTAGGATGTACTTCCGAGTAGACAGATATGGGGGTACATGGGGTGAGCTGGGGGTGCCCAGGCACACCCTAATTCTCCCCCCCCAAAAAAAAAAACTGGGAATTATGAAGAGGACAAGAGAGTACAGAGTGGCAGCACAGATCCCTCAGCTGTCATGATCTTCAGGGAAACAAGTGGCTGGGAGAGACAAAAGTGGAAGAGAGGAGGGAAGCAGAGAGTGACATGGGCAGAATAAAAAGTCTGGAATGGATCAGCAGCTTCTGCCTACATCTGTCTCTGGAAGTGGCAGGGGGGTGCCGCTACAGCTTCCAGATACCAGGAGTGACAGCTTAGCCCTGCGACCATGGCTGCCCGGAGCCATGGGTGCCATGCAGCGTGCATGGCCCTAGAACCAAAAATTGTGGGTACCCGGCCCCTTCATGGGGAATTTTGTGGGTGCTCAGGCACCCGTGGCCACAGGGTGTTGGTGTGTATGCCAGATACAGACACAGGCAAAAGCTACAGGTCCATTCCAACCTTTTTATTCTGCCTGTCTCTGTCTCTGTCTCTGTCTCATTGCTCTCTTTTTTCTTTTCTTTTTTTCTTTTTCTTTTGGTAACTGGATGTTTTTGAGCTATTTCCGAAGAAATTTGGCCAAAATGACACTGCCTCCATGGGCTGCCACGCGTCTGGATTTTCCCAGCATTCAGCCGATTTCTGCCCGGACAATTATTTCAGCTGCAGTATTCTGGATATGTCCAGGAAAATCTGGACATATGGCAACCCTAACGTTCATCCAAACTGCTAAGCTGGTAGAACAGCAGTGTTGGAAACAATCTTTGATCTGGAATGACACTGTACTGAAACAGTTTTTAGCAGCATCCATGTGGGCACTGTAACATGCTAAAACAGGCACCCCCAAACTTAGCCCTCCAGATGTTTTGGGACTACAACTCCCATGATCCCAAGCTAACGGGACCAGAGGTCAGGGATGATGGGAATTGTAGTCTCAAAACATCTGGAGGGCCGAGTTGGGGGGTGCCTGTGCTAAAATCTCTAAGTTGTGGGAATATGGTGTATTCTTTTACAGGGATACCTTGGTTTACAACCATAATCCGTTCTGGAGTTCCGGTTGTAAACCAAAACAGGTTGTAACCCAAAGCACGTTTTCGCCAATGGGGCCTCCAAAAAAAAAAATTGGTTGTAATCCAAAAAAATGGGTTGTAATCCAAAAAAGGGAAACACACTTCAGGGTTTGACATGGTTGTATTCCAAAACGGTTGTAATCCAAAACGGTTGCAAACCAAGGTACCACTGTACAGCCTTATCATATATGGCACATATTTAAGACTGTTTATTCTAATGAAAATGAGAGCCCAGGAAAATGATAGGAGTTACTACTGACGAACTAAAAAGAGATAGAATCTGTCTGTATATTGTGTAGGCCTTCTGAAGAACATTGATCTTTTTCAAATAGCAAAAGAGAGTATGATAAAGTAACTAGGAAAATTAGTCCTAGTTGTAGTAAGATTTGATCTGACACTTGTATGCTCAACTGAACTTTTAGTTTCCCACATTGCTTTGTATTTTTGTATATTTCTGTGTTACTGAGTTATGGCAGGCCCAACAGCAAAGGTGCTGAAATGCCACATGAAAGGCAGTTCTTATAGTTTTTCCAACCTGACCCAGAAGCAGGAAGTAACCATAATCACAGAGGAAAGTGTGTTTTACTTGCTTTTTTCCAGTTTAGTCTGGCAAACCCAAGAAGTCCAGATATTACATACAAGCTTTGGATAAGCTCCAGAAATGTTAGTTACACTTCAGCCCAACCAAACCTCTGTACCTTTAGAAGTTTAGCCTTTCCAACAAATTTAAGATTATGGAAACATTACCACAATATCTCCTCCTTCCCCACCCCACCCCCCGCAAATGTGGAGCATTCTGCAGTTCATCAGAGAATGGTGTAGCCTTTATTTGGGCAGAACTATACAGGTCTGGACACTGCCAGCCATATACAAGTAAATATATCCAGTGCAGATACCACTGAACCCATCCAACTTGGGGAAAGAATGATTAAATAATACATCTGTGTGGGACTTCACACCAAATTTTTGCAGTTTTTCCTCATGATTTGTCTGTATTTCTGTTCCAGAATACTAGATATGAATAGAAATTACCCCAAGGTAAGTCGCAGTTGGTAAGACTGAAATTTAAGCCTATCTGGATTTATTTATATTTTACTCTGCCCAGTAAAGGAATCATTGCTTGCAGCAATACTATTGCAATATGGTTGTGGCTTTTTGATCTCTTGTCTTGCATCTTTCTCTATATTTTGGAGGCTGGATGGTTTTTGTTGGGGGCAAATCCTTGATTCATGTTATCCTTGGATTTTCCAACATTTCCTCAGAGTTCTTTCACTTCCCACAATCTGCCCATCATATCTTCAGTGCTCTTTGATTGACAATGGTGTTTGGGCGTTCTTATTTTTTTCATATGATAGGACTGGACAGCTGATGACAATGCGCAACAGTCATCTATAGTGACCCACCAGACCCTTGATAAACCTCTTGTCTTTGTTGCCTGTGAAAATTGGGAAGGAAGGAGTGGTTGCCAAGTCAAAATATATGATTGGTGAGCTGTGTATCTTTTGGCGGATCATAAGCTGTGAAGTCCTGCCATGACAGCTAGGAAACTTTGATTTCAATCGTTCAGGCTGAATATGGTAATGCAAGCAAAATAGTATCTATAAACTATACAGGAAAAGAGAATAAATGTGTAGCGCTCTTTTTTTCTATTTGATTACATAATTCTAAAGAGGCTTTAGAGATGACAAACTAGTTTTAAAACACTGAGTGTTTGGTACCAGAGTTTTATATAGTTTGACTTTGTACATGAGATAACAAAGAAAGGCAAGGGGGGTCTGTGTGCAAAGAAGGCAGATGTCTTGATGAATACACTTGAGCTGTGCTTCTGTTGAGGAGTTATTCCTTGTGAAGGAAGTCACATTATGTTTACTAAGCAGATATTTAACCGCTTGATACTATATATAAGAATACCCAACTTTACACTAACTCTGTGGTCTTCCCAGAACTGTATGAGAGATTTATTATTCTGAAAGCTTTTGAAACATAGCTGTCAACGTTTACCTTTTTTTAAAAGGGAAATTCTCTTATTCTGAATAGGATTCCTCGCAAGAAAACGGAAAAGTTGACAGCTATGTTTTGAAAGAAAAGCAATTTTATAAGACTAAACTTTATTTTTATTTCATTTCTACTACTTGGTATTAACCAATATCTATCTTCATTCAGTTCCTTCCAAATCAAGTTTTGCAATTAAAGGAAATTGTTTAAGGGTACATTACTCAGGAGAAAAAGACAGGGGTACACAGTTGTAGATGGTGGATCATGAATTGGCCTGAAGGCTAGCCCCTAAATTTGGATTGGGTTTGTGGGTTTCCAACTCTCTGTATTTTTGCTATGATACCAAATACATGTTACCTGAAAAGGATTGTGTCAATTTGCCTAAATAGGAACAGTGTGAGGTAAGAAACAGTCACTGTTCTTTAAAAGATATCTAAGAAAATGCTGGGTCACTCTGCATTATTTTCCAATTAACGTTCGCTGCATTGACTCCCCCCACCCAAGCAAAAATCCTAACTCCTTCATCCCCTCAGTTTATCGGTCTGTGAAAATGGCATGAGGCATATAAGATGCCAGTGTTGAAAGG
The DNA here is from genome assembly GCF_951804945.1 of Podarcis cretensis. Taxonomy (NCBI): domain Eukaryota; kingdom Metazoa; phylum Chordata; class Lepidosauria; order Squamata; family Lacertidae; genus Podarcis; species Podarcis cretensis. The sequence continues at coordinate 43,027,978 of NC_137174.1, read as the reverse complement.
CCTGGCTAGTTAACGTTTACAGAGAGCTTTGAGAGATGTGGCTGAAAGAAAGCATAAGTAAGGTAGCAGCTGTACTATTCCATGCTGTGGACGGCAGGGAACCTTGTTAATGATTCAATAGGTGGCCCTTGTCCCTTTGATTCAGTACTGAATCACTGTGCCAAAAGGAGCTAGGGGGTATTCTCTTGCTGGAGGTGCTGTCTTTTAAGTAAAAAAGCAAAACTGAGGTCCTGACCACTGCTGGTCATGGGATTTTGTGAGCATAAGACTAAGAATATTGGGAGGGATGTTCAAAGGACCAAAAGAAACATTTCAGGGTTAAGTGAAGTGATTTCTGCATTCATTTGCCTCCCATATCTCTGAAGGAAGAGTTGTAAGGCTTAATTAGTTAAATACTTTGAGACCTTTGGATGAAAGATTTGACAGCAATTCCAGGCATCATTAAGTGCCGCATTCTGAAGTTCTGGTTTGTTTTGTGTGTGTTTTTCCCCCTTTTTCTTTTACATTGACCTTAGGCACAAATCATGTTGACAGAAGACTTTGTTTTTTGGCCTTTATAAACAGAACACATTAAGAAAATCCCAAAGGGAATGAACTGTTTGTCCATCTGAAGCAAGTAGTGTTGTTTTCCTCTTCTTAATATGGGTTTGGTACCATTTGTGCCTAAGGATGGGAGAATCTGTCCATTTCTGTTTCTCTTGGTTTCTCATTTCCCCTACCTTAAGTTTTGTTTTCAATGTTTCCGTATAAGTTTGCTAAAAAAAAAAAAAAATTAATGAAAATTCATCAACATATTTCTTCTAACATACATGTTTTTGTATGCTATTTTGGCTAACATACATGTTTGTCAAAGGCATTTTGCCTACTATAATGCATTTTCAAAGCCAGCCCCCCGCCAAAAAATATTATGCACTTTTATGCATACTTTACCCTAGCACATACATTTTTGTACACGTCATTTGGCTGGAAAACTGCATTGCAAAATTCAGAGAAGTGCAAATTTTGAAGGATGGCTGCATTTCAGTCCACATTTTGTTCTGGAAAGTGAGACTTAGGAAGGCTCACCATTAAATGCAAACAGAATCAAATTTCTTACCCCATTCCTATTTTTGCACCAGCTAGCCCCCCTCCTCATTCTAATACTTACCTAGATACTTCTCCACAAGCATACATCCTGCATGGATTTATAACTCTCCTTCACAAATCTTAGCCTACATGGGAAAGGGATTTGTTTATATTTTTATGAGAAGATTAGGCAAGGAAAATGGATTTACCCAATATTAAACATGTCTCAAGTGAGTGTGCTTTTATGGATGCCGCAACCTGAATAGGTAGTGATAGTCATTGGGGTTTTGAATGTGTCTTTTTGCCTGAAGGGCTACACAGTTCCCAGATGTTATACAGATTCCCCTTGTATGTCAAGGTGGCTTGTCCTCAGTCCCTTAGGCCTTCCCTGCTCTTGGTCTAACAATTAACTCACCTGTTTGGAATGCTTCATCAGATTGGACCTCTTAAGTTTTGCCCAGTAGCTCACAGATGTGCTTACATGTGAGTTTCCTAAAATATTTTTTTCATGCGAAAGTTAGTCTATAGCCAATTAGTTCTTTAAAAAAAAATCCTTGTTTTATTTTCTAGCATTGTGGTTCAGAAAAAGGGTACGGAACTTTCCCCAAATTATATTTTATATAGTGTGATTCAGTAAGTTCAAGCACACGAACAGTTCTGCATGCAGTTTTCTCCCCCCTCCCCCCCTTTTTTTAGTAGGACACTCTGAGCAGGAACTGCACAGCAAATTGAGCCTATCATGGGTCATAATATGTTTGATTAGGTTTTGGTTTCCAATTTTGCAAATATCTTTTCCATACAACTTTCTGATTTTAACATACTGTTTGTTTCATGTATCATCTCTCATCTGCAAGGAAGTTTCAAAGTTACCACAAGAAGCAGTTGTCCTATTAAACCTCCAAAGCATTTTTTCCTTTTAACCAGTAATGTGTGTTAACCAACCGAGGTTGACACAGATATGTAGCGGCTATCTGTGGCCACTCATATCCTTTTTAAAAACAAAATAAAACACAGAACCCTAAAACAATCTTGATTGAATTCCAGAAATAATTTTAGTGACCTACTTTCTTACACGGAATAACACGTAACCTTTCAAGAAATAGGGCTGGATCTAGACACATCAAAGAAGCATTTCAGTTAAATGAAAACAGGGAAAGCAGGTAGAGAAAAACGGGACTCCACAGCGCCATCTGGTGGCAAAATGTTATATTGCATATACAACGCATATAAATCACTTTTTCTTTACCAATCTAGCTGAGTCCTACGTCTCAGCTGCAACCTACGCTATTTTCATAGATGAAATAGGTCTCAACTACAACCCACCATATTCTCATAGACTGAAATGGGCCTCAGCTGCAGTACACCGTATTATCTTTGACTGCTTTCACATGGCAGTTTATTCCATTTTCATCATCATCATCATCCTTTTTAATTTGTATACCGTCTTTCATGATGATTCCCTGTTAATTTCCACATTATGCCTGTGAATTCTCACAATGTTAAAGCCACTTCCAGAACTATAGTGGAACATAGTGCAAACATCTCCCCCACCCCCAAAGCAAATACAGTGGTACCTCTAAATATGAACAGGATCCGTTCCGGAGCCCTGTTCGCATCTAGAGGTAAACGTATCTAGTGACGGCACGTCTGCGCACACGCGCGTCGCTTTTCGCCGCTTCTGCGCATGCACGTGACATCATTTTGAGCGTCTGCGCATGCGCAAGCGGCGAAACCCGAAAGTAACGCGCTCCGTTACTTCCGGGTTGCCGCGGAGCACAACTCGAACGTGCTCAACCCAAAGCGTATTTAACCCGAGGTATGATTGTAACATGGAAATGAGCTCTAAACTTGCACTATATTCCACTATAGTTCTGGAAGTGGCTTTTACCTGTGTGGAAGCTCAAGTAAAACACGGAACTTAACAGTTAGGGAAAAGATGCAAGAATGGAATAAACTGGCATGTGAATGCAGCCATAGAAAGCTGCCTTGCACCAAGTCAGGCACTTTGTACATCTTGTCCAATGCTGGGAGCAAGTGCAGTTCTTTCATATCACCTGCTATCTTATCTGATCCTTTTAACTGGACTGAGGGAAAGAGACCAAGTTGTACACATTTGGGAATGGATTCTTTTTTTTCATGTTTTAAGCTCTCCTTCCTGCTCAGAGGTACTTCGGCCACAATTACAGAGGTGTGGCTCTCTTGTCCAATGGCCCTCCTTTTCCTTAGCTGTACTTGTGGCTATATGGACCTTTTACAGTGGTACCTCAGGTTAAGTACTTAATTCGTTCCGGAAGTCCATACTTAACCTGAATCTGTTCTTAACCTGAAGCACCTGAATGGGGCTTCCTGCTGCTGCCGCGCTGCAGAAGCACGATTTCTGTTCTCATCTTGAAGCAAAGTTCTTAACCTGAAGCACTATTTCTGGGTTAGCAGAGTCTGTAACCTGAAGCATATGTAACCCGAGGTACCACTGTAATTGCTTGCCTCTGCCTCTGGTTAAACTAGCAAGACTGATAAAGCCCTGTCAATTGTGTTCATGTGTTGGTGTGTGCAGTTCTTCAGAGAAACATGAATATGCACACTAGCATTGATGAACATAACAATAGTTTAGTTACTTTAAAAAAAAAAAAAGAGCTGGTGGTGCAAGGAGACAATGAAGGAAATGACATGAAGGGGGTAATGAGGAAAGAGAAGTTGAACACTGCCAGGCTGTTATCAACTACTATGTCATGGTGTGGTTTCAGCTTCTGAGTCTGAGCACATTAGGCTAGCCCCTGAGATAGGAGGAAAATCTTTGCTTGCAATAGCTGAATTGCTGTGCTCGCCTTTAAACTGGGAAAAGCTTAACTGGTGAATGGTGGGAGATTCCTGAGTGATCATTACACTGTTAAAATGCACCTACTTACAAAGACCGTTTTATAGCCCAAACGCCTTTGAATTCAACACAGAATGAAAACGGCAAAAGCAAGCACTTCTAGAGAAAAGAAAATTCCATTTTCTTATTTAGTGTCTCTATTTCTTAGCAAGATTTGGCACAAGACTGAGGCAGCTCAAGTGAACTAGGAAAGTGTGGCCACAAGAGAATTTTAATTTATTGATGGTTCTTGCCCTACTGTACATTCACTGCTGCTATTTGAGTGTAATGGATGAAGCAGATGTTTGACACTGCAGCACCTCTTCATAACTTCACTCTTCAAAAACAGTTTTACAAGTGCTTACTCGTATTGGTTCCCATTCAGCACAGGAAACTGAGGTCATTGTGAAACATGAGGCCCAGGCAGGAGACTGAACTCATGTGCACTGCAGCTGGGCCTACATCGTCTAAGCACGTTAGCAATTTATGAAACAGCCATAATTTTCAGCTTATGGACAAAGAAATAAAAGTGTTGACACCATTATTGTAACATCTGTGAAGGGAAAAAATATGAGTTCACTGCTAAGTGAACAAATGGTGCAAGAGTTATAAAGATTCTTTTATGCTTAATTGTATTCATTAACAGCAGTAATTATTTTTAACATGTGCAATTTCTTCAGCTTTGACCTCAACCTGAAAGGTTAGGAACTTACAATACAATGAGTTCTCTTTCTCTCTCCCATTACTTTGTTAGCATTGTTCTATACAACAAATTGGCAAGAGCAGATTACCTGTCTGATTTGCTTTTAGCAATTTCTGCATAGTTAGATTCATTTGATTTCTTTATGATTATCTTAACATACACTCTTCTTGGAAAGCTTCAGGTTTTTTCTCTCTTTGAGTCACTTAATAAGTCATTTTCTAGCTTACTGTAACAAAGATAAAGGTTCATTTATTCCCTCAGAAGCAGCCCTTTACTCTGAGAAACCAATTAATGCTCTGTTTTATTTATGCCCAATAGCTGGTTTTGCAAAATACTTTGGACTCAAAACTAACGATATATAAATCTCAGGAAGCAGATTAAGGAGCTCCTTACATGTTACGGTTTGGAATAAAATAGCCAGAGGCTTCCAAGGAGTAATGTCCCCTTTAGGGTCAGTTCACGGTGCTGGATATTTCAATGTGATTATGAAGGAGGGAACACAGAAGTGTGGAGAGAAATTAGCATGAAGTGGCTTGCACAGGCAATTAGCTGGTAGCCATCACTATCATCACAGCTGCTATAGAAAGGATTACCAGGATGACTGCAGATTCACCACATACGCAGCTTGATTTACACTCAGTTAATGGGGAGTGGGGGTGGATTTCATTAGCATGAACTTTTCCTTAATTTATGAGTAAGTAACTATATATGTGCATTTTTGAGGAATGAATGGGTAGCGTCATATTGGTCTCGGTCCAGCACGTGGGCACCATTAAGGGTGGATAATTGCCATAGTCTCCTTTGTGTGTGGAAGCCCACATTCAATCTGCATCTTGTTGCATAGCTCAGAGTCCCTAGCCCTGTGCAGACTATGTGATGGAGGTGTGAGAACTGTACTTGCTGTTCCCCACTCTCCCATCCTTCATCATTCACCGGCACAGGCACAATATAAAAGGTAAAGGGACCCCTGACCATTAGGTCCAGTCGTGACCGACTCTGGGGTTGCGGCGCTCATCTCACTTTACTGGCAGAAGGAGCAGGCGTACAGCTTCCGGGCCATGTGCCAGCATGATTAAGCCGCTTCTGGTGAACCAGAGCAGCTCACGGAAATGCCGTTTACCTTCCCGCCGGAGCGGTACCTATTTATCTACTTGCACTTTGACGTGTTTTGAACTGCTAGGTTGGCAGGAGCAGGGACCGAACGAGAGCTCACCCCGTCGCGGGGATTTGAACCGCTGACCTTCTAATCGGCAGGTCCTAGGCTCTGTGGTTTAACCCACAGCGCCACCTGCATCCCTAGGTACAATATACATACTATTTTATGAACATAGGGCCCTCTCTGCATTATTGGGACGCTTAGAAAAGCTGTGGTCCCATACAAATGGACAGACTCATATAATCACATGGGCTTCCACATGGAGCTTAGATGTGTAGAGAACATTTCTTCTTCTCCATATATCTGCAAGGGATACTGTTGCAGATCACTCAGCTCCTACAGTTCAGCACTAATGACCAGCACCTCCTACAAGCAACATAGCATACAATTTGGTCATGCCTGGAACTGTGCTAAATTCCTCATTGGAAATTACATATTCAAAGAAGCCAAAGAAATCATAGGCGATAATACTCATCTTAACCAAAAAGAATATTCCCCTTGGGTCTGGTAGCTTTGATTTTTCCAGGATGTTGCTTCCAGTATCATGTCCCTATGCATTTATGACCTTTGAACTCATTGTCCTGCTCTGCCATTTAATCCACTAGGCTAGGGGGAGCAAACATGGTGCCCTCAATATGTTGTAGTCCAGCTCCCATCATCCATCTGCATTGGCCACGCTGGCTGGAGTTGATGGGAGTTGGAATCCAACAACTTCTGGAGAGCTGCAAGCAGGGCTGGTGCTGTCATTAGGCCAACTAGGCAGCTGCTCAGGGTGCAGACCTCAGAAAGGTGCAGTACTGAAATTTGAGGGGCACAGTTATATACAGATTGGGTTTTTTATGTCTTATAAATGTCTGATAAAATTCTTCAAAATATAAAATGAAAGGGAAATATTGCCTTTTGGAAGTAATTCATACAAAGATAACTTTTTTAAAATTGAGCCCAGCCCTTTTTTTGGCGGGGTGCAAGGAATTAGCCTTGCCCAGGGTGCATAATAGACTGGCCCCAGCACTAGCTGCAGGTTACCCACCATTGCGCTGGCTTGTGGCAAGCTTCATGATTTGCTTTTAAGTTGTCCATTACAGTACTGCGCTAAAAGGCATTGCTGCTAGAGCTGAACCAAAATTTGTCAGGAGACAATTTTCTGAGACCACTTCTGCGATCTTTCATTTTTTTGTCCCTGCCATCTCTAGAAAAAGCAGTCCACTTTGCGGAATTTTCTCCAAATATTCTCAACCCTTTTTTGATCTTGTCAGGATGCCTTAATGCAACAAAGATGTGCTCAAAGGGCCAGTATGGCAGAGAAGCCATGAAATTCCCTTGCTCTAATCTGCAAAACTCTTTACCAGGTTACTTTTATCATCAGTTATTGGATGGTGCTATGTCACCTTGGCTAGGGGGACCTCTTTTTTTTATTTCAAAGAGGACATGTTTTGGTGCCCACTGTGAGGACTATACCAGTGCTGAGCAAGAAATGGTTTCGCAAGCCAATATGTACTGTTTATTACCCTCAGGAATATAGACCTGCAAATGAATGAGAAACACTTCCATAATGGCTATGATCTTCTTTTTTCTGAATTAGAAACAGATTGAAGCGAACTATTTTTATTCAAGTCCCAAGATTTGAGTGAGTCACTCTGAGTGTTATAAATTGGATATATGCTGAAGTGGGTTACCTGCCCGTTTGTGGAAATTGCCTTTGTTCTGCCCACCACAGCAAATTTCATCAGATAATTAGCACTCGTTCTTTAGGCTTTCAGAATTTCTACAGTTCTCTCTGAGTGGGAGGTACAAGTTTAGAAATATTCTGTGAGGTTACTGTTGCTACGGTAACCACTCCATTGGCATTCATGTACTTAACACCCCATCAGGAACAGCTAAATATGTTGTTTTTTTACAAATATGTATAAGAGGTACAAACACCAAATCATAAGACAAATGTAATGTGTGTAAGCCAAGGGGGTGGGGAGGGTTATTTCAAGAGCAGAAAGGATGTGAGCAGTCAGGTTTACTGGCATCCAGCTTTCATATCTACTCCCAAGTAGATTCTCCATCTAAAAATATAACTTTGGGAAGTTCATCATGAGGTATTTAAAGGCGGAAGTAGAAAACCAATGAGGCAAATTTGTAAGGCAGATGATGTTCAGCAAAATATACACTCTAAAGGAACAAAATTTTGGACTGGAAGGAAACACACAGACATACTCTGAGTTCTGTGAGCATGCTAGCAGACCTCTTTTTATATTGTCTATCCCTTTGCAAACCAGTGGAGGTTATTAGGGCAGGTAGGGCTCTGCCCCAACATCCTCAGCCAGGCCTTGCCAGCCTGCCTTTTTTCATTGCAAATGCTGCAGGTATGTGCTGTTTGCCAACCTCATCTTCCATGATGTTACATAGAGATGGGATCTATTGCCATCTGAAATAATATGAGAACCAAAACACACTCATGCTTCAAAATCAACACTTGTCCAAATTTTGTAATGCAGTTTCCCAAACAGTAATTACCCAAATCCCTATATTTAAAAATTAATTCATTAGTGAAAAATAGCAAAGAAAAATGTGCCATGTTAGAAGTTGCTTACATAAATGTGTACATTATTCAAAATGGCTGACAAGAATGTGTTCATTGGGAGAAATGCACACTACAATGCTCACAAATTGCTGCAGAAATGTGGAGAACTGAATCTGTGGAAAAATGAGGAACTTTTAGAACTGAAATGTGCAGAATGTTTCATCCCTAATGTCAGTAAATTACCACCCAGGAGACAATTCTGAAGTGAGGAAATCATGGTTCTTTTGCAGTAAAAGACACATACATACCTCCTGTCTCCCCCCAATTCTCTGCCTTCAATATTAGGAATTTAAGCATTTAAAAAATAACAGCAAACTATATCACAGGTGGCAAAGAGATTGAGAAGCATATTATCTGTCATCACTACCCTTCAGGAGCCACCTTCAAGATTTTGTTTTAAACTACAGTATCAGTCTAGTACTTATTAGCTGTGTATCAACCTCTTGCATAGATTGAGAGAAGACAGTTGCAGCAACCAAAGTGAAAATAACTGGAATAGAATGAGAGTGAGAAAACTGGGGGTAATGCTTGCATCTGATAATTCTTTGCATGTCATTAAATAGAAGTTAAAATGGACCCAGTAATGACCAGCCTACAGACTTCAGGCAAATTTAGCAGATCAAAGGAGGATCAAACATAATATCTAGCTCACCTGCTACAATTCCTTTAATACTTGTTTCTGATCCATCTGTTTGAGATCTGTGGGATCTTTGTTGCTGGAGAAATGTTGCAGCGTTCATTGCAATTTATACATTGTAACAGCTAAGAACCATTCCAGTTGTATTTTGGTGTTGGATCAAAATCCTATTACACAGTGGAAGCAAGTCTCACAGAGCTCAATGGCAGTTACTTCTGAGCAGACCTGCATACAATTGCATTGCATTCTGAGGACTAAAATGCACAAGTCCTGTGTTCTAGGCAGGCGTGTTCAGACTTCCATTATGAGAAAAGAGCACAAGCTCTGCCCCCTATGACTTTCTATGGGTTCAAGAGATTCTGCAGGAGGGAAGTTTCTTGTGCCCATGGAGGCTTTTGCACATTCGTTAGAATTCCACTCCATGTGTTTAATATCACATATAAGAAAGAGAGAGAGAGAGAGAGAGAGAGAGAGAGAAATGAACAGCCCAATCTTAGTTATGTTCACTCAGAAATTCCCATGATCTGCAGTGGGACTGCAATAAATATGTATGCTTAGGACCTCAGCCAAAGGTTAGGATTTTAACAAAATACTGAATGTTGTTTGCAAGTATCTTGTAGGCCATATTTTAGATACCCACATACACAAAAAATATACTGAAGTACAGTGGTTTGAAATGTTTTGAAAATCAATCCTGCTTGGTTGGAGAATATTGCAAAAGGAAACAAAACAAAAAACAAAGCAAGGTTTTACCCAACTTTCCTAGAAGTATACAGTTTATTTTTAGCACTGAACATTTGTTGTTTTTCCCTAAGGGGATGTAGAGTTTCATGACACTGTAGGGAGCGAAAAACTCAACTGACAGCCAAAGAACAAATTCCATGAACAAATTAAGAGATGCCAACTAGATGAAGGGCATTGGTTTGGCTCAAACTTCTAGTGGTTTGTATGCTGAGTTTTGCTTCTGAAAGAAGGAGTCTAATTGGGTTATTGGCCAAGGATTTACTTTGTGCAACCTCAGGATTGCTCATTCCAAGACACAGACACGGCAAATATAAACTGAAAGCAGAAACTTGGGTTCTTCTGCAGTCATTAGATGAACTATTGGCACAATGACAAACTTGCCTTGGCCACAATCCTTGAACTACTTGTTTGTGAATTCTCAGGGAACTTCACTGAGACTACTCAAATAGAAATGGTAGCAAGACTGCAATTACAGACAATAATTTAAGCGTACAAGATTTGTTGAATGGAACAACCTTTCACAAATCATTATCTTGTTCTTTCAATAAATGAGGGGGGAAGAATGTCCAACTATTATTCAGACTTTTGACTGAAATTGATATCTATTCATGTATAGATATGGTGTGTGTGTGGGGGGGGGAGGAATATAGATAAACCAAAATGTTGTCATATGATAATCTCTCCCTGCCCCTCCTTCTCCTTCTCTCTGGGATGGTTTTTATGAAAAGAAGCAAGGGGGCAAGCCGCCTTATATAATCCCACTTCAACCACTGCCAAGATCATGCTTGTGTTTCAACCTTTTAAACCAGTATGCATGAAAATGGGATGTTGGTCCAAAGTTTTATTTGAGCAATTAAAATATGCTGAAATGTATGGCATAGTCATGTATAAGAAAGAAGCAACTTGCATCTTTTTAAATATATCAAATCATAATCTGCTGAATAAGTTCCCAGAAACATCATGTGGGGTAAGAGTACAATAAAATGTGTAATGGTCTTGAAATACACCCCCCACACAATATTTCTTTCCCCCTTTTTCCTGCTTTAATCTGTTTGCCCAGCCAGTGGTTGCTGTTATGGTAACTGTGCAACTGATTCATCTTTTCTGGTGCTAGATCATTTTGCAGTGGTTCGCAGTAGCAACCATGAAATGGGATTCCTGTCTGTAGGCATCTCACCACCTCCAATGCTATCAAAACCAGAGGCAATCTAGTGCCTGCCAAATAGATCGCTAAACTGTTCTGGGTATTGTCTGTGAGAGACCACCTGTGTCTTCTTGTTTTGGTGTTAATAAAGTTTCACAGTAGGATGGTGGACGGCCAAAGGAAGTAGAACCGGAAGGTCTTTAAATCTGTTCAGTTTGCTACTGTTTGACTTTACTAGAAAAAGAAAAAGGTCTGAATGGACATGGAAAATAACTTTAAGTTAGGTTCCTTGTTTTATTCAATGTACAAATTTGTAATGTCTGTGAAAATATAAATGGAGCTGGGAAAACTATTACTAAAATAAAAAAAGATGTTACGAGCGATTTTGTACATTTAGAAAAATGAAATTGAATTAGCCCCGGATTTTAATCTTATATAGAAATAGTTGAGCAATATGCCCTCACTCTGAAAATTTGCAAATTACATGTTGTTTTTCCTGCTTGAGGAGTACAAATTGAAATGAGATGTTTTATAGCTTGACTAAGTTCTCTTGACAAAGGCTAATGTTTTACTATATGTTATTGGTTTTAGTGCTTTATTTATTCAAAAGGAATACCAGAAATACCATCATCAGCAATGCAAATTAATTGGCCATCCACACTGCTAAATATGGATTTATTTATTGAGGAGAATGACAATGCAAAATCACTGTCAAATAAGGACAGACAAGTATGCCACTATCTTGTGTGTGTGGGGGGGGGAGAGATTCAAGTCATTGAGAACATTGAAATCAATGCTCACTTTTTGTGTGTGTTTCCTGAGAATGCTTGAAGAAAATATCAATGGCAGTCTCAAAGTACTTTCTTCTACCACCATCTCCTTATCCTCGGCTCTCCAGGGGTGTAGGGGAAATCACTGGCATTCCCAAGGCCCCAGAAGAACATGTTTTCATACTGGATATGGGAAGAAGCCCAATAATCTTTGGTGAAAAACTGGCAATAGTTGAATCATTTCCATGATGGGAAAGGCTCTATGTGGGCATTACCTTCTCCTTGAGGGATATGTCACAAATACTATCAGTTTCCTGTCAGGGATTTAGCCCTTCCTCAAGTAAGTTACTGGGCCCTTAGTGAACAGAGGAAGGGGGAGATGGCAGTGCATGAAGGATTGAGGTGATTAAAAGTGTGCCTCTCATATGCTCCCAGCATTCTATTGTCAAGGTTCTACTTCAGAATCTCTGGGTTGTCTGACCTTGCCAGTTTCCTAACTCACCATAGGTCAGATAGTGAAAAAGCTGGGCAAAACTATTCATAAGAATCTCCCATGGAAATTTGTGATGGACAACTCATTTCCTCAACATTCTTCTTCTAACCATGACACTCTATAACACCTCAGAGAATGGGGCAGGGAAGAAACCAAAGACTACTGAGAGGAATAGACTCATGGATAACTCTGGTTCCTCCTCTTTGTTGAGAAACATTGCACGTTGTGATATTTCTAATCACAGACATGAAGTTACCTGAGGTGCCTCCTATGACATCGGGCTGCTCACACAAATATTTATTTGTAAAAGTAAGCTCTAAACAATAATGTTTGAACTGGTTTATGAGATTGGGAGGACACACTCTTCCTGACAAAAATGGTCCTGCAGCTACAGTGTGAGAACAGAGAAGAAATGCTTCATGAATTCTTTAACTCTGGAGTTAATCCAGCCTGTTTCAAGGAGAGGTTGCCCAGTCTGCTTCTGTTAACAGTTATTATTCATAACATAAGACCAGCCTTTACAATTGCAACAACATTGCCAACATTTTGAATGAATATGGCAATGATTTATGTCAATTAAATATCACGCCAATGCATTTGTGAACTTATATCGATAACAAGCACTTCTGCTTTTAGGCAAAATTATGTGGATGTGCAAGGAAAAAAATGCTCTCGGACTGGTCCTCTGAAATTCTAGTAAGTTTCAACCCTGCCTTGAATAACTTTTTTTTTTAATGCACCATAGTTTATTGGATTTTGGATACTTTTCTTTGCTCTGTGTCTAATACATGTGCCTAGCTTTTATCTCAATGCTTAGCAGTTATCAAGCATGACAGGTAAGAGGATCTTCTAGATACTTAAAAAAAATCAACCTCCATACACATACAAACACACAAGACTTAGGAAAGCATACCGTAATTCCTTTTCTTTCAGCTTCAAGTCCAGACTCCAGTTTACATAGAGATAATTGGCTAACAGAACAGCAGGTAGTCAACCATTGAACTTATTAATGGAGTTGTTCTTTACCTAGAGATCAATGTCAAAATTCTTCTTTGAGGCTAAGCTTTTATAGCCAATACAATATTCCCAATAGGTTTTTGCCTCAACAAAATTCTCAGTTCATGTACATCAACATAGTTCTATTAACTTCCACAGAGACACACAAATTTGCACCACCTGACACAATCTAGTGTTCTGCCTTCATAGTGCTTTCCATTGGATTTGCAAGGAGAAAACAAACTATTCAAAAACCCCAGCTATTTGTTCGATAAAGAGGAATGTATATGTATTATATATTGAACTGGGAGAGATATAAATACTTAATGACTTAAGCTCTGCAGAAATTGTGCAATATTTTTGTACGCCACGACCAGTTTGTAAATACTGCTCTTACAAAGATGCAAATATATGCAATAAAAAGTTCATAGGGGAAAATAAATGAGGTCATAGCTAGTTGTACTCTTTTGCTTACCTTTATCAATGGGGTGCAGTTAGTAGAAAGAAAGGCAGAGAGGCAAAGGAGGAGAGACCACAGAAGATCTGAAGACTAGGAAATGGTTGCTTTCCATTAATATATGTGATAAAAAATGACTTAATCAGTCAATTTGTTTTGCTGATAGCTTATTTAATCCATGCATCATTTTAAATAGTTGTATATAATTGAGGTATTAGCAATTATTATTATTTCAATTTATTAGGCATGTGACACATAAGACTGCAAGCAAGTTACAAAATCTAAAAGTAGGAAGTATGTGATAAAAGCAGGGTTGGATGGGAATAATGCATTGCAATTTAAAAATACAGTAACTTATAAAACAAACACAAGAAAATAGCAGTAAAAATTCCAGCAGCAAAAAACTTACCATTTATGACAGGAAAATCATCCTAATGCACCAAAAGGTACATTTTTATCTGGCACTGAAGGGATGCTCGTGCCAGACAGACCTCAGTGTAGAGAGCATTCAAAACATGGGAAGCCACAACTGAAGAGGCCCTTGCCCTCACCCTCCGAACCTCTCTCAAAGGAGGCACCCAAAAGAGAGCCACAGATGGGAGATTGAATAGTCTGAGAGAAGCACTCCAAAAGATAATGGAGTCCTGCTTCAAGGTGTGAATGTTGGATTCTGTGCAGGCTCACAGGATATGTTCTCCAGAAGGGGTACCTCCAGTAAAACTAGTTTTGAGAGACAAAAGAGCTACTATAAGGGAAGAAGGATTTAATCTATTCTACCATACCATACTGTGAGCTAAAGTTGGGGAACACAAAATAGGGGACTGCCCACTACTCTTTGCTAGCCCTTGAAGTTACCCCAGCTCCCAGCATCTTCAGTGACATTTTGAGGGGTCCTGGAGAATAGCTCTTGAGTCATATGTTGCTTCACTGGTGCCCCAAACAATACTGCTGCCCCAGAGATTCTTTGAATTGTTTGCGCTGTTAGGACAGCCCTGATTAGATTAGCCTAGTGATATCTTTCCCACATCCTTAAATGTATTGGGTTTATTTCTGCAGTGCATTTAAGAGTCCTTTATATAATACTTTATACTGTACTTGACGTGGAGCTCAATAGCTTGTTTCCTTAAATTATTTTAACCTTAATAATTTAGAGAAGGGTGGTTTCCCCCCCTTTTTTTTAAAAAAAAAAGAGAGTTTGCTATAAAAAGTCCTTTTAGCACAGTTCTGCTAGAGAGTCTTATTAATTTGACACACATAAAAATGTAACGCTCCTTTACCTGAGGCAAACTTTTGGCAGGTCAGACACAACCCTTCATGGCAAGCACAGAGAAAAACAAAGAGTGAGAGAGAAAGAGAAAGAGGAGAAAATGGACTGTCCAAGCCGAGACAGGCACAAAGAACTCATTTGTTCAGCATTCATGTCAAGAGCCAGAAGGCATCTCTTTCACCTTTGGCTTTTCATGGCCACCACTATGTAGCGATGATGCCTAGGGGAATGGCATTTTCAGGGCAGAAGAAAATGGGAAATCTAGAGTCTTTCCCAGAATACCACCTTGCAAAACTGTGACAAGTTGCAGGCAGATATATATATATATATATATATATATATATATATATATATATGCTGTTGTTTAGTTGTGTCCGACTCTTTGTGACCCCATGGACCAGAGCACCCCAGGCACTCCTGTCTTCCACTGCCTCCCGCAGTTTGGTCAAACTCATGTTAGTAGCTTTGAGAACACTGTTCAACCATCTCGTCCTCTGTCGTCCCCTTCTCCTTGTGCTCTCCATCTTTCTCAACATCAGGGTCTTTTCCAGGGAGTCTTCTCTTCTCATGAAGTGGCCAAAGTATTGGAGCCTCAGCTTCAGGATCTGTCCTTCCAGTGAGCACTCAGGGCCGATTTCCTTAAGAATGGATAGGTTTGATCTTCTTGCAGTCCATAATAATAATAATAATTTATTATTTATACCCCGCCCATCTGGCTGGGCCTCCCCAGCCACTCTGGGCGGCTTCCAAAAGAATATTAAAATACTATGATACATAAAACATTAAAAGCATCCCTAAACAGGGCTGCCTTCAGATGTCTTCTAAAAGTCTGGTAGTTGTTGTTCTCTTTGACATCTGGTGGGAGGGCATTCCACAGGGAGGGCGCCACTACCGAGAAGGTCCTCTGCCTTTTTCCCTGTAACTTGGCTTCTCGCAGTGAGGGAACCGCCAGAAGGCCCTCGGAGCTGGACCTCAGTGTCCGGGTAGAACGATGGGGGTGGAGACGCTCCTTCAGGTATACTGGACCGAGGCCGTTTAGGGCTTTAAAGGTCAGCACCAACACTTTGAATTGTGCTCGGAAACGTACTGGGAGCCAATGTAGGTCTTTCAAGACCGGTGTTATATGGTCTCGGCGGCCGCTCCCTGTCACCAGTCTGGCTGCTGCGTTCTGGATTAGTTGTAGTTTCCGGGTCACCTTCAAAGGTAGCCCCATGTAGAGTGCATTGCAGTAGTCCAAGCGGGAGATAACCAGAGCATGCACCACTCTGGCGAGGCAGTCCACAGGCAGATAGGGTCTCAGCCTGCGTACCAGATGGAGCTGGTACACAGCTGCCCTAGACACGGATTTAACCTGTGCCTCCATGGACAGCTGTGAGTCCAAAATGACTCCCAGGCTGCGCACCTGGTCCTTCAGGGGCACAGTTACCCCATTCAGGACCAGGGAGTCCTCCACACCTGCCCGCCTCCTGTCCCCCAGAAACAGTACTTCTGTCTTGTCAGGATTCAATCTCAATCTGTTAGCCGCCATCCATCCTCCAACCGCCTCCAGACACTCACACAGGACCGTCACCGCCTTCACTGGTTCTGATTTGAAAGGGAGGTAGAGCTGGGTATCATCCGCATACTGATGAACACCCAGCCCAAACCCCCTGATGATCTCTCCCAGCGGCTGCATGTAGATGTTGAAAAGCATGGGGGAGAGGACAGAACCCTGAGGCACCCCACAAGTGAGAGCCCAGGGGTCTGAACACTCATCCCCCACCACCACTTTCTGAACACGGCCCAGGAGGAAGAAGCGGAACCACTGTATGACAGTGCCCCCAGCTCCCAGCCCCTCAAGACGGTCCAGAAGGATGTTATGGTCGATGGTATCAAACACCGCTGAGAGATCCAGCAGAACTAGGAAACAGCTCTCACCTTTGTCCCTAGCCCGCCGGAGTCCATGGGACTCTCAAGACTCTCAAGAGTCTCCTCCAGCACCATAATTCAAAAGCATCAATTCTTCGGCGATCAGCCTTCTTTATGGTCCAGCTCTCACTTCCATACATCACTACTGGGAAAACCATAGCTTTAACTTTACAGACCTTTGTCGGCAAGGTAATGTCTCTGCTTTTTAAGATGCTGTTTAGGTTTGTTATCGCTTTTCTTCCCAAAAGCAGGCGTCTTTTAATTTCATGACTGCTGTCACCATCTGCAGTGATCATGGAGCCCAAGACTATCTATCATCTATCTATCTATCTATCTATCTATCTATCTATCTATCTATCTTATACATAGCAAGACAAAAATTGCTTACTCCATTGGAACCATCATCCACATTGTTGGGTATACTTATGGGTAAGAGCTTTGAAGGAAGAGACCTTCCTACTACAGTTATCCACCTCAGCCATGTTCAGAGGAAATGAACTCCTGCAAGCTATAATGCGTTAAAAAGTCATACAGTCCCTTACACTTCCGGGTTGGCACCATCGCCGAATGACGGACTCCCTCCGAGCTCCGGAGGGAGCCTGCTCGGCAGGAGCTGGGTTCTACCGCGCCGGCGACGCGGGGACCCTCAAAAACCATGGGCGCTGAAACCCATGGGCATGGTGACTCGGCGGGCACCGTTTGCGCCCCCCCGACCACGCGAAGCAGCCTTTTTAAAGGCTGTGGAGCGGGTGACGGGGGGGGTGCTGTGAGTCCTCCGCTTCCCCTGCCGAGTGAAGCCGCATGCCATTTGGCGGAGAGCGCTGACTTCTTCCATTGAAAATCTGGACTTAAAAGAATAACCCGTGAGTAATTGGAACTTGGATTAAAAAGGGGAATAAATTTTTTCTTAAATTCGGAGCGAGCGGGGGAGGTACAAAAAGGAAGTCAGCCTCCCCCCTGTTGGAGATGAGCTAAAGCAAAGGACCTGACAACTAAGACCGAGTTCAACCTTTTTTTTTTTTTTTGATAAAGTTATTAATTTTGCGATGGAAAACTATAAGTTGGGCTGGAGGAGAAAAGTGGAATGAATTAAAATATAACACCCCCCCCCCCGGAAACCCTGGGAGCGATCCGTGAGAGCGCTGGAGAGGAGAAATAGAGGTTTTGACAGCTGTCAAAAAAAGGTAAAGGTAAAGGTACCCCTGCCCGTACGGGCCAGTCTTGACAGACTCTGGGGTTGTGCGCCCATCTCACTTAAGAGGCCAGGGGCCAGTGCTGTCCGGAGACACTTCCGGGTCACGTGGCCAGCGTGACATCGCTGCTCTGGTGAGCCAGAGCCGCACACGGAAACGCCGTTTACCTTCCCGCTGGTAAGCGGTCCCTATTTATCTACTTGCACCCGGAGGTGCTTTCGAACTGCTAGGTTGGCAGACGCTGGGACCGAGCAGCGGGAGCGCACCCCGCCGCAGGGATTCGAACCGCCGACCTTTCGATCGGCAAGCCCTAGGCGCTGAGGCTTTAACCCACAGCGCCACCTGCGTCCCCGTGACAGCTGTCAAAGGAGCTGCCAAAACTGAAGAACAAAAGGAGAACTTTGTTACGAGGACTTTGCTGGTTACATTTGTTATAAATTGGATATAAACTGTTTAAAACAAGGAATAATAAGTTACTTTGACTGGTGGGTGTGATCGGGAATGAAACTGAGTTACTATAATCCCTCTAGAGGAGCTGTGGGTTATTACAAGTATTGCTGGCATGGAATTTGAATCGGACTTTTTATCTCCTGGGAAACTGCAGAAATGGAACACTATTTTGTCTACAGAGGTCTACACACTAAAGGAGACAATAGATTTAACTATTGAAGAATGGAAGGGACTTGACATAATGTTTTGTTCCTGAATAACAAAGCCTCTGTAGAGGAATTATAAGCTTTTTGGAATTAGAACATTTGTGCAGGAGAGCAGGGGGAAAAAAAAAAGAGGAACAGAGAGAACAACAAGAACAACAAGAATAACAAGAACTGGACAAAGTTGGAAGATAGACCCCTTCCAAGATTGGACATTCGAAATTAAAGATGATTAAAAGACGGCAAAGACTATTAAAAAGACGGCAAAGTGGACTGGTGAAGGATTATGGCTTAGATGTGGGAGCTCCAGGAGACAGTAGACATTGACGGACATTGGGAACGCAACCGGGAAAGGGGGGAGGGAAATTTGGAATCCAAAGGGTGTTAAATTACATTTTATTCTTTTTTCTATTTTTTTATGTTAATCTGTATTTTATATTAAAGAGGGGAACTCGTGGAAGGGAACAGGTCAATTTTAGGGGACGGGAAAATATTTTTTAAATTGGGTTAATGATAATAATTTTAAAACTTGGGGTAAGAATTTGCTGAATCTATTTGAAAGAACTGGAATACAAGAGGGGGTGGGGAGGGGAAGTCCTGGAAAGATGATATTGAGAATAAGGCCTTAAATTTGGATGCTTTTCTTTTTTGTTATATTTGAAAATCTTTAATAAATATTATTAAAAAAAAAAAAGTCATACAGTCCTTACCTGGGAGTAAGGGTGGGACGATCTGTCAGTTTTGATTCTCTCAGTTTCTCATTTTTTCAGTGTTAAAATCAGTGCTCCACATCTCATCAGTGATTTGTACTTTGTAAAAGAAAATCCTTAGGAAAATTCATCAGCATTTTCATGTGAAGTTTTGCACAGTAATTTCCCTGAATGAAATGCTTTTCTTTGTTTTCTCTTTCACTAATAGTTGCATTTGTATGCACACTTTAACCAAGTATATGCATATTGTGAACATTACTTGGCTGCAGATCTGCATTGCAAAATTCAGAGAAGTGCAAGTTTCGAAGGATTTCTATGTTTTGGTTTTCACATTATTCCAGGGAGAGTGAATCTTGTACATTTGCATTCAAATGTATATTGAATCAAATTTCTCCTCCCACCCTACCTGGGAGAAAGCTCACGGAAGTAAGTAGGACTTACTTCAGAGTAGACATGAATAGACATGTACTGTCAAACAGCTTTTCTTTTTATCTTACATAAAATCCTTGAGCTTTGTGCAAAACATGCTTTCTCTTCTCAATGGAATGTGGAATTTAATTCCACATGGGCAATAGAGGAATTTAAATAGACCTAACAATAGTTTGACACGAAATTAGATGCCTACTTAAATTGGCTTAGCTACCAAGGGAAAGGGGGCTCTCTATTTCAATGTTTTCCCCATAGTTACCCAGAACAAAGAAGAAATCAAAATGTACTGGGTGCGAAGAAGGTATAAGATGAAGAAGAGAAACACTGGAAACAGAGAAAGTCAGAAAAATGGGTGCAATGCATCCTGGGATTATGTTTGCCACAAAGCTGTTACTAACGTAAGTTACCAACTAATTGCTCTGCATGTTTACATGGAAGTACATCCCACTTTATTCAGTGGGATTTACTTTTGAGTAAGTGCCTAGGATTGCAATGTAAATCTACAACCCTTCTGATACCCTGAAACTTAAAAGTATTCATCCTAAAATGCCGTCCAAAGTTCATTGGGATTGGGCACCAACTATGACACAAACCAGTTAAGGGGGTCAGCTTCTGAGAGGTCATGCAACTATTTTGATTCTCATTTGAAAGGGGGGGTGATCTCATCAGAAGCGGCACAAACTCTTATTGCCAAGTCCATATGAGATGTACTCAAATCCCACATTATGGTCACAAGTACCTGGGATGCTCCCTTTGCTTCCCTGCCCCCCCCCCCTCAAAAAAACCCCCACTCTGTTTATTCATTACTTCCAAACAGTTTTGGGGGCATTCTCCAAAATGTCCCACCAAAAGCTGGAGACACCTTTGGTACATAAAACAGAAGAGTTGTGGTTTTCTTTTAACATAGACTAGGTGAGAACAAATATTCTACCATTTCAAACCATAGGAAAGCTAAATATGGGGGGGGGGGCATGCATGCAGCTTGCATTGGCACAGTAAAATGGGGATGGCAACCTGATAGTGTGGCAGTGTTCTTGGCACTACCGCAAAAGCAGCCAATAAAAGATGCTATTTTATCTCTCTTTCCTCCCCAATCCAGTAAACTGTCTAATAGCATGTTGGCACCAGCCCCTCAAACAACTGCTGAAAAAAATCGACACAGATTGGAACTGTTTTCAAATGTGAACTTTATCTGGCACACTGAGTAGCTTATGAGTAGCCTGCAAACATTCTGATTTTACTTAAATGGCACCATTGAATAATAGCTCAAATGCTGGTGATGTTTTATGTATATGTGTGTTTTCAGAAATAATAAACATCCAGGCTTGGAATGGCATCATTTTCAGATACAAAGGCATTTCAAATGTTACGATAGATGGAAACATATTTCACATATTAGCATTTGAAACTCTGTACAAGTGCAGCATAAGCAAGCAGTATAATGAGCAATCATTACTAATCTGTTTACACTCTCATTTTCCTCCCTTCCCCCCTTTAACACACATAGTCTCTGAAAAGTGTATGCTGATTTCTCCTGAAACATCTGAAATTTTGTTTTCTATCTGTGTTTCAGAAGTGACACACACAAAAATTTATCTTTCAGCTGAACTAATCTCTGATAAATGAATATCATTTTTCATATAAATTTGTTTGGGAAAACTTGAAACTGCAGAAGAACCTATTGATTTCATTATTTGTATTAAGTTTTAGAAATCCTACAGCTGTTTGCTGTCAAAAGTTTAAATCTGCTGTCTACTGCATAGTTAATACACAGTTCACCTGGTGACTCGATAATGTATATATTCATGATCATACAACATATGTTCCCAGGAATATGCAGCATAATAGCAACAGAAGGGTAACAATTAGCAGTTCTGTTTGCCTGTGTGTGTATAACTTGGAATATATATATATATATATATATATATATATATATATATATTCATTCCAAGTTTAAAGTTTTTCCTGGGTTTCTTCCAAGAAGCTTTGTTCCTGATTCCTTGACCTTTTTGGAGTTTAGAATCA
This sequence comes from Podarcis cretensis, assembly GCF_951804945.1. Classification (NCBI taxonomy): domain Eukaryota; kingdom Metazoa; phylum Chordata; class Lepidosauria; order Squamata; family Lacertidae; genus Podarcis; species Podarcis cretensis. Next base: position 43,006,202 of record NC_137174.1, on the reverse strand, counting down.
ATGAACCACATTGCCTTCCAAAAGTGTCAAGCACAGAATAAAAAATTGCATCACATCATTTTTCATTGTGGCCAGATGAGGTCTGAGTGAAGGAACAAGGAACAGGAAAGCAGGAACATCTGAAAAATTGACTATGCAAGCTGGAATGTGATTCCTCTGTAAGGGGCAGCTTTCCCTTTTGCCAGAAAAGGCAGCTTGTAGACAGATCTGGGTCTTAGCCTGCCACCCCAAGGGCCCCAATGTCAAGAAATAGTGATAGAACACTGCTCATTTATGCAACATCTGTAACACATATAGCAAATTATTAATAGCTCAATATGCCAATCTGCCACTGTGCATTCTGACATGGTGGGGACCAAGAGGATGGAAGTTCTGTAGCACAGATGTGAAAATAGCAGTGACTATATGGAAATTAAACTCAGACATTCTTGAGTTTGCCTGTTGCCATATCGGTAGACCAGTAGCTCTTTTGGAAATAGTTTTCAAGTACCTATCAAGAAGTGAAATGATCTATTTTTCTTTATCTGCAATATTTATGTCATATGGTTGAATATAATGTGCACCTTTGGATAGATTGTGTTGAAATATTATTATTAAGAGCATAAAATGGTTTCTATATTAATTAAAGGGCAAGTTTTTCTAGTGAAAAAAGAAATAAACATAGTGTGCTTTTCTCTGGTGGGTTTTTTTTTTGTTGTTCACCTATTTCTGCTTTTCTAATTGATAGTAATATTTTTGAGTGTCTGAAATGAGCTACTTCAGTTGAAAGAAGTTCACTGAACTAGCTCAGAAATCTCTGAACTACACCTGGGTGAAATCATGGTAAATTAGGTCCATTTGAGGGTACAACTTTGAGCAGTGGTGCCTTAATGCAGAATCTAGATGGTATGAAGATGCATGGAAGAGGGGAAATAAAGGATGTTTCTTAATTGTGATAGAAGGCTGATTCACACACATACTCATTGCAGCATTTGGTAGTATGCATTTGTAAAATGCCACCACTGAAAAGTATTTGTGCTTTAGAGTGATGTCAGATGATGGCTAAGCAACGTTTGGGATGTCCCACCTGTGGTTTCACATGCACAAATCATTGTATGATGACAGTGAACGATGTGTGAACGATGAGTGAATGAACCTAGTATTGATGTGAACTTTACCACAGACATGAAAGCAATGTGCTCTCCCCATGTGAACAGTGTAACATCAGTGTAGAGAAGTCATGCAACATCATGGCTCCTCTTACCATTTTCCTTTTCACAGAAAAAAGGGGCAAGTTGCTCATCTAGTCCATAATGCCACCAGTCTGATTCAGCAGGGCTGTTCTCAGCTTATGTTGTCGTGAAGAAAAAGTGCAACAGGGTCTGAAGTTTAGTTATAAGAACTAAAATATGATTGTTTCCCTTTGTGTAATTTATTGTCACATAGGAAAAGGGTTTCCAGCGTAGCTTACACACACAAAAGAAGAAGAAGCACACAATAAAAATCATAAATGCAATACAATAATAAAAGAGCAGAACAAGAAAAGCAGATATTAAAGCCAGGGATATGTCAGTTTGAAAGCATTTGTTAAAACAGTACTCATAGAGCCTGAGCAAATAAATAAAAAAAGTAAACAAGGCCAGGTCGAGGTGAGCCTCCCTGTGGAGGGTATTTGAAAGATAAGATGCCTCAGATAACCCAGTCCCAAGTTGTTTAGGACTTTGTCAGTCAATAACAGAAGCTTAAATGCCTGGTAGAAAACTGGCAGCCAAGGCAGTTGTTTTAAGAGAGATGTCAAGTACCCATGATAGATAGTGCCACTCAGTAACCTAACCTCTGCACCCTGCATCTTCCAAACTATCCACCACTAAGGGTATCCCATAGAGAGCATTACAGTAATCCAGTCTTGAGGTTGACGATACATGGATTATCTGTGTCCAGGAAAATCAGTAGGTGAGGCCTCCTGGTCACTTCAGCCCCTCAGGCTTCCAGTGACAATGACGGATCAATTAGCAGCCCCAGCCTACCCACCTGGTCCTTTAGAATAAGTGCAGCCCTATCCAGAGCAGATATATTACCCAAATAAATGCAGATATAAAATAAAACAGCTAAGTCACATATGAATCATGGTGTTGGATTCAATGGTGCCAAGAGCAAGTGGAAAGGCTTGTGCAAAGGGTGAGAGGTGTCTCCCATTTCCCCTGACTTCTGATGTCCCCTGTGACATATCCCAACCACTCCTGAGAGTTTTCCAAAGGATACTTTGTAGAGTGGTGGTGTGTTGTACTATGCTGCAACAATGTAAAGGTCCCATCCCACAGCTGGAATTCCATTCACAGTTGTTGGGATCTTGCCTGGTATCCTCACATAAACTCTAAAGTCTAATGCTGTCAACCTTAGTTCAAGTAAGAAAGAGGAGGGACAGCTTGTTCTTTTCATGCTCTTAAAAAAAAAAGAAAAAAGGATTCTTGTCAAGTATGTTGCTCCCCTTTGTGGGTGCCTATTCCATGACTAGAGTATTTTAGCACTAGAGACAAACAAAGGAAATACAGTATCTACACCACCCAACCAAATAATAGATTCACATCCCCCTCACAACACTGAGTGGGGTATGTAAGTTTGTTATATTTTATTCAAAAATGCAAAGTTGATTGTTGCTCTTCACAGTGATGTTTAATCAACAAAACAAGGATCTGTTACTAATTGCAAAATCCTGATAGTGTTTCTTGGGTTGTGATCAATCTACGACACGGTTGGGAAACCTGTCGTCCTCCAGCCAGAATTGACAATGGTCAGAGGTGATGGGAGTTGTAGTCCAACAATATCCAGAGGGCCATTGGATCCTAATTCCCACATGATCAGGAAACTCTACTCTTTATAGCTCCATGGCCACTGGTGGTGGAGGAGGAGGAGGGGAAGAAGAACAACTAAAAAGGAACGGGAAAGGAGCTGTTGCAATCTCTCTTAAAGGTAAAAACATCCACTTTAAAAAGCCTAAGAGAAAATAGCCAAATGGTATCCTTTGGCTTTTACAGGCAAATATGCACTCTGTATCCTTGATTTAGTGGCAATGTCTGCAGAATCAGGACCCTGTAGATATGGATCAGTATGAAGTTTGCTGTAGCTGTTCTTTTATGAGTGGAAATAAATAATTTGCTCTTGCCCATATTTCATTTATCATTTATGTTCTTGGCTCTGCATTTGCCTAAATCCTATACACATGTCCTTAAATGCCTGCAGATATCTCAGGTTCCCCCTCCCCTCTCAGGTACAATCCAATGTCTGTTTTCAATTAAGTGGTGGGGGACGATTTTTATTTTTTTAAATGTGTTTCTTTTCAAATCCTAAGTCTTTCTGGCAAGGCTGAAAATCATTACAGTAGAGTACAGCCAAAATATCTTAACCCTCCCAAGTTTTCAGTTTCTCAGGGAATGTTGTATGGACAAGTTTGGTATGATGTGCAGATGCTAAGAATGAAGGGAAATATTGAGGAAGAATTATATGTCTTGTGACAATCCTGCCTTATTCAGTGGGGGGCCCAAGTACAGAAAGTGCATGACCCAGAAGAGAGACAGTGTGCATCCATTTCGATGGTTACCTGGCAGTGTAGAGCACTGGTAGTTGTTTCAGGTTTGATCTTTCACTGCCTAAGGCAAGAAAAATTTAAACAAGAAGCTGCTTTGTGAAAAGCATTTTCCCAAGTAGGCTTTCCATACAGCCAATGTCACATTTAAAAGGTACAACCTTATACAGCCTTAACGCACCAACCTGGTCGACAAACTACCGACATGCTAAAGCTGCATGCATTGAAATGCAAACCAAGTCAAATCTCCACTCCATTACTAGTACAGGTTTGCTGGAGCAACCAGTTTTTGTATGAGAAATGAAGGGAATGGATTTACTACATTAAATTTCAAATGCTCATTAACTTGTGGGCATTGTGTGGGTCCACCTCCACATCTTAATTCCTGCGCATATGGAATTCTTCCATGTAGTTATTAGGATAGTCTAAATGAAAAGCAAATAAATACATTTTTAGCGCAATGAGAAGGGTCTCAATTTCTGTTCATAGCCTCCATTTCACGTTATCGCACAGACCTTGTAAACAAAAGCAGGCCTCTATCACTGGTCCCAGCCTCAGTGTCACACATTCCACTGGCCTTGCCCCATCAGTGCCTGAATAATAAGTACAAACACCAATAAAGGGGCACTCACGTGCAAATTAAGCCAAATGATCATAGGAATTCTATGAAATTCAGGCATCTGAACCACTGGAGGTGCCTATCGAAAGGAGCACATAATGACTCCCAGTCATGTGCAGCTGAATGTGGACATTTGTGCTGAACATGCACATGTGGAGGAACATGACCCACGATAGGGCCCTGCTCCCTTACCCACATCTTTATTATTAATTTATTAACCAACTACTATACAACCATCCGTGCACTGCTCTGGTTCACCAGAAGCAGCTTAGTCATGCTGGCCACATGACCCGGAAGCTGTTGGCGGAGAAACGCTGGCTCCCTCGGCCTATAGAGCGAGATGAGCGCACAACCCCAGAGTCATCTGTAACTGGACGTAGCAGTCAGGGGTACCTTTACCTTTATACAACCATCTTAAGCAAAAGGAGGTCCCTACATCGCATTTCCAAATAGATACCCCCAACCTTGCCACACTGCTGATTAGCTAAAGGCCATTGGCATAACTGTGGCACCATCGGCTTGGAGCGGGGCAAGCTCCGCGCACAAGCTGGTTAGGGAAGAGTTTCAGGGCCGAGCACAACATGGACCCTCTGTTAGGAGGATCCAACTTGTACAATAAAAACCAAACACCCGAGAGAGGGAGAGGGGGGGGGGAGAGAGAGACCACGCAAAACAGACAGTCATGGCAAAGAACATACATACCATGCACATGTGGATCACATGTGAAAAGAGACAGGAAGCACTCAGAAGCCACCCCCCTCAGCATCCAGCCAACTGCAACCCAAATTGATCCAGCCCATACATTAGCATGCCAGAAGCTAGATCATGTGGATGGGTCTGAACTGAATAAGAGTATCAGGCTCACAAGTGTCCTCTCTGTAAGACTGAGCAGAATATTACTTTAGGGACATATGGTTATGTCAGATATTCATTGAACAATGCAGCCATATGACTGCAGTGGAACTGATTGGGAGAGACATGTGAGGAACTTGGTTGTCTCTGTCAATTAGGACTGGTTGTTACTAGTCTGGATGGCATATGGTACATTCTAACAGGCAGCACTTTTCTAACAGGCATTTGTCATTCACGAAGCAAGAACAAACGACAACCTGAGGCTGTTGTATACAATCCCCTAATAAAATAATGAAGCCCCTAGTAACACACTGATACCTCAAATTGTTTGTGGAAGTGGCATGGTTTGTAGCACAAACTTAAAGGCGTCGTTTTCAGGAGCAGCCTTGCGAACGACTCCTGAACGGAGAAGAGAAGAGAACTGGGAATCTGTGCTGCTGAACAAGATCGAGTGTTCTATTACCGAACTTTATGGCTACATATAAAAATATACATGCTTCCAGCAGTCATCTATTCATCTAACAAAGCTACTAATAAACGTGTCAGAGCTTTAAATTACAAAAAGTAAAGATTCTGATTTTTCACTTGTAAGGATTTTACAAGCATGGTAACGGATGCATTTACCCTAATCTTAGCACAAAAAAACAGTCCCCATGCCCCCATCTTAAGCCGATAGAATATTAAGCTACAAATGTGTTGCAAAAGGATTGGAAAATTCCTTCTGTAATCGCTCGGTGAATAAATGCATCCTCAAAACAGAGAACTGGAAGTCAATGCTCTTTGTTTTTGTAAAGGTTTCTGTGAATAGAGTGTAGAAGATTTATGCCATGTTGCAGTGACTGGCAACGATGAACCATTCTGACTTCCATATGCTTGTAGGAGGAGGAGGCCACACAAGACACTTAAGACGAGGTTTTGTATTGGTCCTGCTGCAAACACAAACCTTCCACAGTGCTAAACAACTTAGATAGGAGTCTTTCTCCCGGCTATTTTTTTGTTCTTAACTTTCCCATACGAAGAGCCAGGTAAATGTAGCATGACGAGCCAGTTTAAGCCAATTTCAAAGTTATTTGAGTAATTGGTTATTAAGATAACACTCTCAAATTTCAATTCAGCAATTATCCTCTTAAAAATACAGAATGTAAGTATAGGAAGAAAAGACTGTGCATTAAAGCTACAAGGTCCCCTTTCCTCAAAAAAGGGGAAAAAAGAAAAGGGGGGGGGTGGAATTACCAAGCATGGGCACTTGAAAAAAGCTGTGTAGCTCTTAATCGTATTGAACTGAGACTTATCTCCTAACATATGCGACCTTTCTAAGTTGAAAGCAAGTGTTTCTAAATTTTGGAAACAGAGTTGGCTATTATTGAGCCTCATAAAGATTAAGAGACTAGCTGAAGACCCTCCTTTTAATATATATAAGCTTCTTAGTCATAACTTAAGAACCACAAGGGGCCAGAATATTGTCTTCCCACAAGACTGCAATGCCGACTGATGCAGAGTTTGATGATGGAAATAATGGCTTTGGCAGAAGGACTTGGTTTAATGCCAGTTTTTCCATCCTAATGAATGGTGGAATTACCACGAAAAAGCATTACAGGTTTTTTTTTTTCTTTTTTAGAGGAAGAAAGAATTCTGAGCTTATTTCCATTTAATCAACCCTTTAGAATGGATGGCCATGACCAATTATTATTCCAAGCTACTACTGGTTAATCACAAAGTACACAGTTAAAAAGGGATGTGTGTTTAGCTATTTGGCTGCTAAAAGCAATAGTGGAAGCCCTGCAAATGTTCACTAAAAGATTAAGGTTATGCAAATGCTTTTTGAGTTTCAAATCACTTGCAATTTGCCTCTCAGAAAGGTTAAGTGTTTTTTGCCATTTTTTCTTTTTACTCTGAATACTGCATTAAGGAGATTTCTGGTTTTGGAGAACTGTACATCATGGAATTAGACCAAAGTCCACCAGCTGCAGTACCATAACTTAATATTTCACAAAACTGACATCTTCCATCCTGCCCCCTGCTTCAAATCATTACATTCCTCCCAAGACTGGCCATGATCAAATTCAACATTTGCAAGTAGGCAATGATAGGATCCATGGTGGAGCTAAATATACAAACTTAAGAGTATATTCAGAAATTGCATGTAGCACCTTGTTGAACTTTATAGTGGATTTTCAGGTGCATTCGCCTATTTGGGGAAGAGTTTGTGTTATGTATTGTTGAAGTTTTATATTGTGGTTCGAGGACCCGATCCCCACGTAGTGGAATGAAAACACGAGGACACGTGATATAAGGTTAATGGGCAAGAAAAGGCCACAACTTTATTGATTACAGCAAGTGAAAAGGTATTGGCTTAGGCATTGGATTACGTCAGCTGACTCCACCCCCTCAGAGAGGGGTGTGTCTAAAACAGGGGGTTTATTCACCAGTAGGTGGAGCCTGTTGATGCTAATCCAACTATAAGCTCTCCCCTGATGTCACCGAGGGTCGTGTCATGGGCTCCCGCCACGCAGGCATCGGACAGAATACACGACCGCCGGATTCCTTTAACGGAATACCCAAAATTGAAGGTGCAGGCGATGGCCACACCTAGCACTTTGACACACCACAACACATTATTCCAATGCCTAACCGCCACCCGAGCCCAAAAGGCTCGCCGCCAATACCCTCACAGCTGTAACCAATCCCTGATGCTGATGCTGATGCTATTTAACCAAATGTCATTCCCTTGGTCTGAAAGATGAACCCCATCATTCCGGTACAAGGCCTGATCGCCAATCCGGATATGGTCGTGAGAAATGACTTGGCCATTCATAAAGCGCACCCAACGGGCTATTGCACGATTTAAGAGTTTCCTGGATTTTTCAATGGCCATACAGTTCTGCGCACCACGCAAAACAATTCTCTTCAGGAAGGAGGACCAGAACACCATTGTTCCGGGACACAAGGCAGCAATCTCATCCAAATCTCTTTTTATGTTCCACGACAAGTCCGCACTTCTTCTGTTAACAAGGTCATTTTCCCCTAATTGAAGGGTAAGGATGTCGGGAGGGCCAAACATGGCGACTTTCTCCCTCAGCAATGGCACAAGCTCTTCCCAACGCATGCCTCATCTCGAAAACCAGGAAACTCGCACTCCAGGTGGCAACCCAAGATTAGGGGTGAGGCCGCAGCTAGCCGACACGGGCCCAATGGACTATACTGTGGCCACAAATCCAAACACTTTTTCTGAGAACGGCTGAGAATAAAGGAAAGAGAAAGACGGGTAAGTAGAGGTAACGCAGCGGAGCGCATACTAGCAAATGTAACCTTTATAAGCATCGGATTTCCACCGGCCCATTTCTTTAATCCTATCCGCCGGCAGACCCAAGCGTGCCGCTGTTGTGGTGGCGCCAATCCTGAATGAGTGTGCAGCATAATCCTGGGAAGATAAACCACAGGCATCAATAGCTTTGCGGAGTACCCTTGTGAATTGGTGTCTCAACAAAGGTGACCCATCCTTGTGAACCAGGAGCAGCCAAGACCGGGCAGTCTGAGGTAAAGGTACCGTCTAGTGTCCTTGACTGGGCATGGGCCCCGCTGCGCTGAAGCTGTAAGTTTTACAAGGGAACCCCTACCTGCCTGATCCGTTTTGGATTGAGGTATCCGCACCGTCGTGCTAGCTTCAGACAACTGCACGTCCTCCGTGAGGAGGCTGCGCGTTGACCCAGTTGCGTTAACCTCAGCTACTACTTCACCGACCCTCAAGGCGCCAAAAAGGCGATTGCATATGCAGTGGAAAAAAGGCGGGCCTCAAACTTGGTCCAGCAGATTGACCTAAGCTTTGTGCATATCTGAGAGAGCAGCCCGTAAGAAATTGGCTTAGCATATGCTGCGGAAAAGAGGCGGGCCTCAAACTTGGTCCAACAGATTGACTTAAGCTTTATGCGTATTTGAGAGGGCAGCCTGTAAGAAATTGGCTTATGGCCCTCGGCTCTAGGGGGTTGCAGCTTACCCCAACCTTCAATAGCTCTGCAGATCAGGAAGTCACTGCACGGGTCAGAGGAAAACATGGCTTTACAGAAGAAGCTGATGGCGGCTACGTGTATCTTTAAAGTTTTGGGGGCCCAGCCTAAAGGAGGCTATAACGTATGCCGCAGAGAACACCCGGGCCTCGAACTTGGACCAGCAAATTGACCTAAGTTTCATACGGATTTGGGACAGCAGCTCGTAAGAAATAGGCTTGCAGCCTTTGCTACTTGGAGGCTGCAGTCAACTCCAACCTTCAATTGCCCTGCAGACCATGAAGTCACAGCACGAATCGGTGGAAAAACATGGGTCTACTAAAGAATGTGATAGCGGCTATGTGTATCCTCAAAGTTTTCGAGGCTCAACCTAGGCCATGAAGGTGTGTTAAGTATTGCAGAACGTTTTCTGTGGAGGGTGTAACATTAGTGGAAAGGGAGGATACTTTGGACCTGAGCCCCATGAAATCACACCAGACCTTCTTATATGATCTAAGCATAGAGGGTGCGACAGATGCTAATACTCCCTTAATCACTTCACGTCTCCAAGGTTCCACAGGTGCTCCGGAACGGGTTCTGGCAGTGGCTGAGCCCTGGGAGCTAATGCTCGGAAGCGAGGCATCGGAGGACGAATGATCGGAGTAGGCGCGACACCCTCTCGGAACGCGATGACTGCTTAGCCAGTATGTTGACCACCACCTGGTTATCAGTTCTGAAGCACACCCGGCGAATCTGGAACTCCTCAGTCCAAATGTGAACAGCCACAGCTAAGGGGGGAAAACTCCAGAAAAGTAAGATCCCGCATGATAGCCTCGCCTTGCTACTCTGCTGGCCATTGTTGAGCACACCAGCGTCCCCTAAAGAATAAACTGAAGCCCAAGGACCCAGCGGCATCAGTGAACCTGGAAATCTGAGGACAGGTTGAGGATTTCCTGCCATAAGGAGACTCCATTGTAGCATTCCAGAAACGTGATCCAGATCTCAAGGTCTGTCTTAACCGATTTTGGGAGTCTTACCCTGTGGTGCGGTTTTTTGTTTGTTTGTTTGTTTGTTATTTTATTTTATTTTATTTTTTAAGGTTAGGTATGCACACAGGCCCCAAGACTCATTTTGTATCATGACTTTTAAACTTCTGATTTGTTTCTGAGTCACTTGGTGCTCTCTGTGCTGAATCTGAAGGGGGATGGCACACAGACTAACTGAATGTGGATGTTCATCATGCACTGTATCATAGTATAGTACAGTGATTATAAAAATATCTGCTTGAGTATACGTTTTCATCATATGTAAAACTCATAAGGAATAAACAAATAGTTCTATATTGTGATCAAGTAACTCCTAGAACAAAAGTGTAAGTTTTAGCTTCAGAAAACCAGTTGCTTCTAGCCAACATCCTGTTGCCAATGTAGCTAAAATTTTAGCACTTTTGATTGTTAGTTGATAACAAGATTGTTAGTATGACAAGTGATTGGTGGGATGCTCTCCTACAGATTTCCAAAACTGTTGTACTACAGACACATTCCAGACACAGCCAGGACATTCCAGACACAGCCAGGACATTCCAGAACAATTCTATCTGATACTGTAAATGTCAGGTTTCAGTTTCACTCTAGCTAGAAAGAACTGCTAAATATGCAACATGTTCTAGAAGATTGCCAAAGGTGAGCTCTTGGCCAAAGCGTTATCCACTTCAGTGAAGTGTTATTTCTAACAAAACTAGCAATTTGTTTACTAACTATACATGTTCCCTAATATGGTTAAAGCATTGACATTATGCGATTCCGACTGTTGGGCTTAAAGGTTTACTAGATTCTAGGACTGAGGACTAAATCATTATTGTACTTCTTTGCAATTTTGCCCACAGCTGCCCTGCTCATTGGGAGAACAGGAAATGGATCTGGAACACTTCAAAGCAGTACCATTGCTCCCATGTGTCTTCCTGTTTGGGCTGTCATTTTATTAAGGCTGTGGTCTTGCTCTTGTAGTTGATCTGGGAGAAAAGGGCAGGTTCCCCAGGAAAAAATAATTCCTGTATGAGGTGTTATGGAATGATACATTTGGTTGCCTAATAATCTCAAAAAGGGGGGTGGGTCTGGGAAGGGGTGCCTCTGTCCTGGAGACCAAGCAGGGGCTAAGTGGCGGCCCTGTTGGGTTCATCCCAATTAGCTGTATGCCATAATGTGACTCCAGAGGCGGAGCTAGCTGCTCTGGCACCCGGAGTGGCACACATGGTGTGCACCCAGGGGTGGGGCTAGCTACCCGTGGGGCGAGGCGAGCGTCCTTTCCCTTACTGACTTCTGATTAGGAGAGTCCTTCGCGGTTAAGGAGCCAACTACTGGGATTCTGAAACCCTCTGAGAAACCATTCCAAAGATAGGATGCTGCACTTCCGTCCGGATGGATAGACAAGAGGTTGAGGAGAGGAGAAAGCTGAATTGAAGAAAATGCTAGACCCAGAAGGACTTTATCGATGGTTCCCTGCTGCGGGGGCTCGTCTGAAACTAGAGTGGTGGAAGCCCCGACCCCCCAAAAGGGCCGCTTCCCTTTGTAACACGCTGTGGCTGGGTGAGCCCCTGCACATCTCTCACACTCATGCGGGTACTTACAAGACTGCCTTTGGCATTGCCCTTTATTGAATTACCAGCACACCTGACGTTTTAAATCCTTTCTAAGGTCCAGCTTTCCAGTGCGATACACCTCTGATGGCTTCTTCTCGACATACGGGCTAACTGCCAGATGCTAATAGCGGCGGCCTCCCCAGAAAGGGCGTAAGCCATTCTGACTCATCATCACCAGCTGATGAGGTGCCTGATTCTGGAAGCTGGACCCTGGGCTGCTTATTCTGCAAAGAACTAAAAGAACTGGAAGCAACCGGGTTATTGATACGGGCTGGCAGCCTCCACACAGGCGCCCCTATGCGGTTCTGAAAGTCGGCGAGCAAGCCTGAGACCTAGTTTGCACAGCCGCCGTTCCTGTCTGAGGGCTTGGGCCTGCACCTGGGTAGTTTAAAGGCTGGCCACTGGTTTGCAAAACAAGGAAGTAAGAAACACAAGGCAAATAGAACTAAAGAATAGCTAAGAGAAAGCACTGTTCATAGTCAACAATGAATGATCTGAAGGCATTGGGGAAATGCAAAATGGGTTTGGGTTTATTATTACGACGGTTGCCAGCTGCAGTGTGTGCTGGTACTGCACCCGTGCGCTTCCTCTTGGGCGCCATGAGCTGCTCTGTGCACTAGTAAAATGCGCCTACTATTTATTTCGTCACTAATTATTTTATTTTATTTTAAATTTAATTTTCATTTATTTATTTATATTTTTAATATTATTAATAATATTTTAATTATTATTATTATTTTATTTTTTATTATTATTTATATTTATAATTAATATTTATGATTATTATTTATTATTTATTTTTTCAATTTTATTTTATTTTATTATTTTATTTTATTTTTGTTGTTATTTTTAATTAGTATTAATATCACCAATCAATTAATAACTTGACTGTAATTAAATGTTAGTATACAATTATTGTGCATCAATAAAGTTCAGAGCACGGTTGATGAATTAATTATTAATCGATAGTATCTCAATTAATAGCCAATAGATTTATTGCTATGAGTAGGAATTACTATTATCAATTGCTCCGCATAACTGCTGACAAAATGAACAAGCTATACGTCACTTAACTGCACCGCTTGTATTTATTTATATTTATTAAATCACAACCCAGCAAGAGTTCAAGCAGCAGCGCTCAGCTACATATTAGCACCTGGCTCCAAGGAACAATCCCATACAGAAAGCAACCCCAACTGCAGTCAAACAAAATTAGCAGATAATTGCCTACAATAAAAAGTTGCCCCTTTTAAATGATAGGCAAATCTAGGTGCAAAGCAATGCCAAGTAATCAAACAGAATTGAAAATAACTGCTTACAAGGATCCAGTTACAGATAGGTAGCCATGTTGGTCTGCCATAGTCAAAACAAAATAAAAAAATTCCTTCCAGTAGCACCTTAAAGACCAACTAAGTTAGTTCTTGGTATGAGCTTTCGTGTGCATGCACACTTCTTCAGATACACTGAAACAGAAGTCACCAGACCCTTCTATATAGTGAGAAGGTGGGGAGGGGTATTACTCAGAAGGGTGGTGGGATTGGGTGATTGGCAGATAGCTGTGATGAGCCTGTTGACGACTCTTAACGACTGCAATAGGTCTTACAGGAAAAAGCAAGGGGTGAGAAGGTGAAAAATGGCTTTGTCATGTATAATGAGATAAGAATCCAATGTCTTTGTTCAGACCAGGTCTCCCCATGGTTTTAAGTTTGGTAATAAGTTGCAATTCAGCAGCTTCTCTTTCCAGTCTATTTCTGAAATTCCTTTGTAATAGAACAGCTACTTTGAGATCTTGTATAGAATGTCCTGGGAGATTGAAGTGTTCTCCTACTGGTTTCTCTGTCTTGTGGTTCCTGATGTCAGATTTATGTCCGTTTATTCTTTGGCGTAAGGTTTGGCCTGTTTGTCCAATATAGAGAGCTGAAGGACACTGTTGGCATTTGATGGCATACACAATGTTAGACGATGAGCAATTAAATAGTCCCGAGATGGTATGTGTGATGTTGTTGGGGCCAGTAATGGTGTTGTCCGGGTGTATGTGGCAGCAAAGTTCGCATCTGGGTTTATTGCAGGCTCTGGTGCCAGTGTCCGTGTTAAGTCTGGTTGTAGTATTATTGTGGGTTAGGAGTTGTTTAAGATTGGGTGGCTGTCTGTAGGCAATGAAAGGTCTTCCTCCCAGAGCTTGAGAAAGAGAACTGTCATTGTCCAGGAGAGGTTGTAGATCTCTGATGATGTGTTGTACTGTTTTAACTTGGGAGCTGTATGTGATGACTAGAGGTGTTCTGTTATTTTCTTTTTTGGGTCTGTTTTGCAGCAAGTTCTCTCTGGGTATCAGTCTGGCTCTGTTGATCTGTTGTCTGACTTCATCTGCTGGGTATTTTAGTTCTAAAAAGGTTTGCTGTAGATCTCTTAGGTGAGAGTCTCTGTCTGTAGAATTGGAACAGATGCGGCTGTAACGTAGTGCCTGGCTATATACAATGGACTGTTTGGTATGTTTGGGATGGTAGCTAGAGGCATGTAGATATGTTTGTCGGTCAGTTGGTTTACGGTATAAGGTGGTGTCTATGCGCCCATCCTGTATTTTTATAGTAGTGTCCAAAAAATGTATTTCTTGCATAGATTGATTCATTGTTAGGTTGATTGTGGGGTGAAAATCATTGAATTTCTGGTGGAAGGTGTCCAGGGTCTGTTGACCATGTGTCCAGATGATAAAAATATTGTCAATGTATCGCAGGTACAAGAGAGGTTTGAGTGGGTAGGAGTTTAGGAAACGTTGTTCTAAATCTGCCATGAAGATGTTGGCATACTGTGGGGCCATGCGGGTGCCCATTGCTGTGCCGCTGATCTGAAGGAACAGGTCATCACCGAATTTGAAGTTGTTGTGGGTAAGGACAAATTGGCAGAGTTTGGTAGCAAAGTCCGCTGTGGTTTTATCTGAAATGGTGTTCCTTATAGCTTGTAAACCATCGTTGTGTGGGATGTTGGTATACAGAGATTCCACATCCATAGTAGCTAGTATAGTATTGTTGGGAAGATTATTTAAAGATTGTATTTTCCTCAGAAAATCTGTGGTGTCACGTACATAGCTGGGAGCACTGATGGCATATGGTTTCAGAACAGAGTCCATATAACCGGAGACACCCACTGTAATAGTGCCAATACCTGAAATGATGGGGCGTCCTGGATTTCCTGGTTTGTGTATTTTAGGTAGAAGATAGAAAGTTCCTGGTCGAGGTTCTGTTGGTGTGTTTGTGAGGATCTGTTCTTGGATGTGGGAGGGTAGCTCCTTAACAATCTTGTTCAGTTCTTTTTTGTATTCTTGTGTGGGGTCTGAGTCCAATTTTATGTAAAAGGTGGTATTGGAAAGTTGTCTGTGAGCCTCCTGAATGTAGTCAGTTTTGTTCATGATGACGACAGCTCATCATGAATGACGATAGCGGACAAAGGTGGAGCTGTCGTCATCATGAACAAAACTGACTACATTCAGGAGGCTCACAGGCACTCTAGCCCTAGTGAACACAGAGCACTATTTTACACAATGCAGCACAGAACACAAAACACTTATCTGAAATGGGGAGAGCACAGTGTAACTTGGAAACAGTTGTTTTAAAGGCACAGCTACAAGGCAAATCCTGAGACATACACACACCCCTTTCCACAAAAGTAGCCAGTGTGTTGTAGAGCCACTAGGCAGCAGTAAGGTCAGGGCTGCATCGATGCACCTATAGAGTCAATCCAGGACTTTTGCTAGTGCTAAAGCCACACACCCCTGGCCAATGTCACTCTTACGCAACCATCCCTCCGGCTTGTGAGATTTTACTAGGCATTTCCATAGGATGGGGACTGCTTTCATTTCTTTCCATGACAGCTTTTTCCATGATGCCAGTCATTCGTCTGCAGCTCCTGTATGGGAGAATTTGGGGACGTGTTGGGAAATGGCCATAACTCAGTGACAGAACTTGTGCTTTGCATGCCAAAATCTCCCATGTCCCATAATTCAAGGTGGGGCTCGCAAAGACTCCTGTCTGTAATCCTGTACAACTTCTGTCATTCAGTGTAGACAATACTGAGCCAGGTGGACCAACAATGTGTTCAAATAATCTGTGTGAAAACATCTTCCCTGTGCCTGATTTTTTTGAGAATTTAATCTGCATCTAGCCCCACAATCCTGCAATCTTCTTTTCCTCACACAACAATGTGACACTAGTGTGATTGAAAGTTGGAATGGGCTTGTAAAAATATTGAGGTTTACAACCCTCTTATGAAGGGACTATCGTATGAACATATAGAATGATAAATTAGAATCCTACAATATTCAAATGTTTGTTCTTTATTCTTAATTAGAGATGTGAGTATTGTACACTCACTAAGCCTCAAATAATTCATAAATTAGTAGTATGTTGGATGAGGATTTAAGGCACTTCAAAGTAAGAAGTCTCTATTCTAACTCTCATGGGTTCCAGAAATCACACTTGCCACGTAACTAACAAACAGTAGTGGATTTAATGGGGAGGTACACAGAGAACCCTGTAACCGTCTAGGGCTTGGCACAAACAAAGTAGGCTAAAAGTGCAACAGTCCAAGCTTCTCCATTACTGGTTCAACGGTGGGCCCTGTACAGCTTCAGTCATGCTATGTAAGGTCTTTTGAGGACTTTCCCGATAAAGTCACTTGGTCTAGCAAGTGTCCCAGAGTTACCTTTGTTAACAAGAAGCTTCTTCTCCATCTCCCTCCCACCAGTGCTTCACCAGCTCCCACCAACTTGCTCCCAGACCCACTTCATTTTCCTGTTTCTCTCCCTGCTTTTCTTCAGGACAACAACCCTCCGTCCTCAATCAGAAATACAGGTCACTTCAGGGCTTATTGGAAAAGACTCCAAAGTCCCTTACATTGCATTCTATTCTACACCCACACAGAGGCAGCTGCATATTATCAACTTAGGTATTTTTCTTCACCTTCTATAGTCAGGTGATATTTCAGAGCATGCAGTGCAATCCTATATAAGTCAACTCAGCAAGTAAGCCCCATTGAGTTCAATGGGACTTATGGATAAGTGTGTACAGGAGTGCAGTATCTTAGCTTTTTTCATATAATATATATTTTTAACACAGCTTTATTATGTGTTACGTCTTAATGTCAGATATGTGCTGTTTTTGAACAGTATTTGAAAGTACTAAGTCATGAAATTTGCAACTCACAAGAGAATCCTCTCCTAGACCTTCATTCATTTAAAGCAAGACAGTTGCATCCTAATTGGATTCAATTACTGATAGTTTACAATCTTTATGGGTCTAAGGAAACCCTACAGTAGCCTTAAAAGTGTGTGTTTAAGATGGAACACACTTGAAAATGGTTAGGAATGTTACAGCACCTCATTTCAGATAAAGATCAGTTGCACTTGATTTGAATTCCAGACCTCTCAGCTGTGGTCGGCTGAAATCTCCCAGCATTTATGACATTTACCAGCGATATCCCATTATATCAGTTCACCTCCAGAGGCCAGATGACAAGATGCAAAAGATTTTGGAATACCTATTCTTCTTTTTAAAAGGACATTTTAGGCCATTACAAGAAAGCTACAGTAGAAAAGTGAACTTTCCTAGAAACAGCCCCCCCCCCCCCAAATTAGCAAATAAACTCTTATCTTGACCCAGGGCTTAAACCCATTGGCTACTACAACCCCATTCCTTTAAATCAGGGTTCCCGAACCTGGTATCTTCTAGATAGTTTAGACTACAACACCAATCAGCCCACAACTAGTATAGCAACTGGTTTGATGGGACCAGGTTTGGGGAAGCCAATTCCAGATCTGTGGATCTTTTGCCACAGTTTGGGGCAGGGTTTGGGGAAGAAGATGAGAGAAAAATTAAAATATAGCAGAAAATTATTTTTATATCAGAAATTTATATTTATTAAAACCCCCACACCTTTCAAACTGGAATGGTTAAGGTAGCTGTTTATTACAGGAATATTGATGGAACAAGAAAAAAATCATTATTTTCATACAGTTCAGAATGAGCTACAGAATGAGCAACAGCCCTGCAGTGATGGTGAGCCAGTGGACTATTAGTTAGGAGAGGAACCATATCTCATTGGTAGGATAGGGCTTCCTGGGCTCAGTTTCTGGAATCTTCAATTAGGGCTGTTATCTGCCCCAAATCCTGGATGGCTGCTGTCATCCAGGGTAGGCAGTAATAACTTAGACCGAGCAATGACCGGACCCACTGTAAGGCAGTTTCCTTCATTCCTAGTCTTTTCACACTGCTGCAAATCCACATAAACACAGTTTTGTAGTTGTTTCTCTATGCACTGTGGGTGCTTCCAGGCAAACAGATTGCAGACTGTTTCTGTGTGGTTTATCTGCGATGTGATGCCATGGTTAATTTGGATTCAAATCACTGTTTAATTTTGTAGTGCTCTGAACCAGTCACCATATCTCAGCCTAACTTGTCTCACAAGATGGTTGTGAGGTGGGAAGTTGGACAGCCCTTTTTATGTTACCCTGAGCTCACTGGAGGATGCAATGCAATAAAGAAATGGAGCAAATGATAAACGTGCGATACAATGAGGTATGGACAAATCTATCATTTTGGAGTTTTCTCTTTTTTCCAATATTAAATTCAGTTTGCCACATCAGTGTGATTTTTTTTAAAAAAAGTCCTCACAAAAATGTGCCAGCACATACACATTTTTGTAGGCACTTTGGTGTAACGTACACATTTTTGCAAGTAATTTCCTCACATATAACACATTTTGTTTCAGGTTATTTTCACTAATATTTGCAGTTCCAGGCACGCTTCCCCTAACATACTACATTTATTTATTCAACAGAATGTATATGCTGCTTGTTTTTAGTAAAATCTCTAAGCGGTTTGCAAGAAATATTAAAATTCCCATTAAAAAGAGACAAAAACAATTTAAAATATTTACAAACATTTTAACAGTAAAATAAGTTAAAATGCAATTAAACTAATTGACATTTGTTTAATTTGAAGCATTTTGTACACATTTGGGGGGGGGGAGCAGAAGAAGTGCATCACAAATTTTGGACCAGTGTGAATTTTGAAAGATGGTTCATTTTTGGTTCATGTATTGGTTGGGGAAGAGCAGACTAGGTTCTCATTAACATGGGAACTGAATTTCTCCCCACTCCTGAAGACAATGACTGCAGAGCATCCCATAATCCCAGGTATTTATGTCTCCTTATCTACCTTGTTCCCACCTGCAGTGGCTTTCCGAGGTGGAGTGGAGGAGAACTGGTATTGGGACTCTTATCCCTGATAATACCTAGCAAGCTCTGGAAGTGGGAAATAAAAGTGCAGCATGGTTCTTTAACTCACTTCTAGCACAAATGAAGCAAAATTGTTAAACCTGCAGTTTATCTGAGCCAGTCCTAAAGATGCACAACATACATCTTTTTCACTATGCATATGTCTGCAATTTTCCAAAGTTCCTGGCTAAGGGAGCGCAGATCATTTAGCTGCTCAGCATTTGTATGTAATAAAACACTCAAGGCATCTGGAGTTTTTTTGGATCCTTCTCTTGGCATGAAGCTGTGTTGGAAGTGTTGGATTATCTTTGTACAGTTTGGAAATCAGCATGTTTTCCAGAGCAATTGGAAACCTGTAACTGCTCACGTATCCTCTGTTGGGTCCTTTGTTATACTTCAGCGCCGTTGGTTTGCTCGTGACTTGATAGAATAGTAAAAACAGGGAGTGGGGGGTGGACTTGAAAAGGAACTTTTTGCAGGAAAAAAAACAGATGAGAGATTTATGAAAATGAAGCCAAGAAGCATTAGGATGCCATATTCAGAATGCTATATGATAGCACTCTCCCTCATGGGTAAATCCTGGTTTACATAGGGAAATTAGATAACTTTTCCTTTTCCAAGTAGTATAACACATTTACCCTGCGGAGGCCAGATTTGAGTGTATTTACCCCCATATTCTGAGCCACTGTCTCCTTTACCTATCCTCACTATAGTCTGATTCTGGGTAGAAATAATACCTAGTGCCATGTAAGCCATTGCTTACTTCCAAGCAGAGAGTTGCAAATTTGTTAATTTTGATTTCTCTCAGTTTTTAATTTTTCCAGTCTTGAATTCAGTTCTCCACATGAGATTTTATGCTTAATCTTTTTTTAAAAAAATGCCTCATGAAAATTCACCACAATTTAAGTACAATTTTTTCCTAATGCACACTAATGCACACTTTTGTATGCACACTGTGTATCTGAAGAAGTGTGCCTGCACACGAAAGCTCATACCAAAAACTAACTTAGTTGGTCTTTAAGGTGCTACTGGAAGGAATTTTTTAATTTTGTTTTGACTATGGTAGACCAACACGGCTACCTATCTGTAACTGGAACTTTTGTATGTGATGTTGCCTAACTTTTTTGCAAAGCATATTTCCCCTAATATTTATATTTTCCCTAATATTCCCTTATCTTCCCTTATATTCAGTTCACATGTTGGATCATATTTAGACAAAGTTTCAGCTGATTATTGTAACAGCCTTTTACCTACCGGTATATACCGTATGTGCATTCTTGTATACATTACTTGGCTGGAGAACAGCATTGCAAACTGTGGAGAAGTTTGTTGCAATTCACATACGGTTTTCAAAAGTGTGAATTAGGTGGGTTCACCTTTTAATATGAATTGAATCAAATTTCTTCCCCATCCCAACTTCCAAGGGAAGTGTGTTCATGGCAGAGATCCCAAAGTGCTGTAGAAATGATGCATGAATAAAATAATCAAATCTACAAGGATTACTGCTCCTACTCAGCAAGAGCAATCTGGGTTCCGATGGAGCACTCCATGCAAATGGTTGATGTAGATGCAATTACTACATTGAAAAATTCCTGCAGCACTTAAAGACTAACAAATGTATTTTATTATGGCATACACTTTCATGGACTAAAGCCTACTTCATCAGATGCATGCAAAATCTTCGTTGGCTGGTACTGTATATACAAAAAGGCAAAAGGAAGAAAAATGTAAGATGGGAGTTGAATGGCAATGAGATAAAAAAAAAGTACAATCAGGAGTAATTTAGTTATAACATCAACATATGTTAAATTGGCACAGTAGCTATTTACAACAATAGGCTGGTGATAATTTATTCAGCATTGCTAAAATGATTGTGTTAGCACATCTAGTGGGACAGGAAACTCTATTTAGACCCATACAAATAGAATAGAACTTCTTGATAAGTTGTAATTCAGCCATTTCACACTGAAGGTCCCTTTCAAGTTCCTTTTGATAGCCACTTTACGGTCAGTAACAGAATTAGTGACCTGGTAAACTGAAAGGTACTTCCCTTGGTCATTTCTGATGTCAGATTTACTGTACATGCATTTATTTATTCTTGTTGTGGCTGAAATTATTAGGTCCAGTAATAAAGTTGCCTGACTTAGATATGGGGACAGAGCTGGTATACGGGTTTGTTGCAAGGCCTGGCCTCTGTGCTTGTGTCTTTGTTTTGTGGTCTGTTGGGGCTGGAGAGCAACTGTTTGGGGCTGCAAGCAAGACATCTGTAAGCCCAGACAGGCCTACCAGATGTGAAAGGGAAACATAATTATTGCTCAGGATGTATGATATTCCATCCACATTGTGATGCTCATTCAAGCACTGATGAACTGGCTGGATGCATCTTTTCATGAGCATGTGGGTGCGTGCCTCCATCCAAAGCCAGCAATAGACTGGATCAGGGACAATCTCTTGTTGCATCTGTTATTATGAACTTCATGTCACACATTGCCCATTCAGCCGAGAGAAAATGTTTTAAAGAGTAATGCTTTAAAATAAATGATATATGTTTTCATTTCATATAGGAATTATTGGGATGTATCCATTTATAATCTAGTTCACAAAAACATGTATATGTCTTAAGACATTTCTTCCTCTCTCTCTCTCTGTGTTGTGTATTTCTCAGCTTATATTCAGTTCACATGTTGGATCATATTTAGACAAAGTTTCAGCAGGTAATTGTAGCAGCCTTTTACCAACTCATGACAAGACTGCCAACATTTCAGTACTGAAATTTCGCCAGCAAAACTGTAGAGTGAGAATTTTTTTTTTTTAAGTGAAAGAAAAACCTGTTTGACTTTTGAATAAATATGATAGAAAAAAATATTTTTCAGCATACTTAGCTGTGATTGTTTCCTGCATATGAGGCTGACTGCAATTTTGTTCCATTTGTATTATTGTAGGATATCATGCCAGGATACACTTTAGGGGAATATTCAGCCAAAATGAAGCTTCTGTATGTGTTATAGATTCAGTGGGGAAAATTCATGTGAGCGCTTAACTTTTCCCAATGAAAATAATGTAAAAATTAAACAACATTTTGAAATGCTTAAATATTGTGTTCAATATGTTTAGTCCCAACCTTTTTCACAGCTCTCTACAGTAGTGTATGACTGTGTAGCCATATAACCCTCAACTAGCTTTTTTCTGTTAAAACTGCAAACTATCTTTGAAAAGAATGGAATCAAGTTTCTTTTACATTTTTGGATGAATTGAGCCTTAAAAAAATATATGCTTGGTTCATTTAATTTGGTTTAATTCCCATATACTTTTATATCTTCAATTAAATATTTTTAATACATTATATTGGAAGTATTATTATGAATTACACATGCACCCTCTGCATATTCAATTATATATTCTAAAATAACACAGCCTGAATATCTATCTAAAAGCATATAAATACTATGTATTGTCCATACACTTGTTTCAGTGCTCTGTACTTTAAGGTTGGAAGAGAGACTGTATTTGGCAGAAAGGAAATGTGAATCTGGTACCAAAACATTCATTAATGCTAGCCAGTTTTTGGCAACAAAAGGCAATATTGGATCCTGGATGGGTACCAATTGTTTTATCTTCCTTTGCACTCCTCTCTTTACCTGAAGACTTATTAGCTATAATCTCAAGACATGGCCATGCTGGATTTATTTATTTATCTTGGTGCCTTGGAATCAGTGCTTGAAGTGGTACCTAACAAAAGAAGGTACATGGGTATGGGACATTTTGTTTGACCTTGCTCCTCTCTGTATCACTTATGTCTAACCTGGTTTCCTCTTTCATCTGTCTTGAAAAGAGGCAGGGGAACAGCACGGGCCATTTCTCTGTTGTTTTTGTCAGACTTTATACTTCGCCCCTCAGTCAAATACTCGCACTGGCTTAGGTTCAGAAATGCCATATCAAATTCATTCTGTAGTAATACCCAGAAACACAAAGACAACTGAGGCAATACAGTCCTGTTGTACATTACACAAGGAAATGTGAGGCAAAGGAACTATTGTTGAGTGTACCACACCCTGATGATGGTACCATGCTTGTAGGATAGTTTTAGAGTGCAGTATTAAGCTTATACCCCTGGATAGCAACTAGTTTTCCAGTAAGGCTATTTTTTTTAACTCAGCCAGGACCAGTACTTCAACGTTTGTCACCAAAAGGGAGATAAATGTTGTTGTGAGAGAAGAATATTAAAACTTCTGTCTATGAAGGAGGGAGTTATCAACCAAAACAAGTTGAGCATTTTTGTACCTTGCTCACAAGCTCCTGTTGCTGATCTCTAGCTGACAAGTTGCCACTTGACAGAGATCTTTGGGGGGGGGCACCTTATTCTTGTGACTGTAATTTGTTTTAAACTGTTTTTTATATTTTATTAAAAATATTCTTGCAACCTACCCTGAGTCCTTATGGTGAAGAGCAGGTAAGAAATTGAAGTGACAACAACAAAATATTAAGCTTATTCTCCTGGTCAACAAGTTGTTTTCTAAACAGGCTATTTCTTTGAAGGTGCTCAAGGTGGTATACATGATTGTCCCATTTTAACATCACAAC
>NC_137174.1:42915200-42977700 GCF_951804945.1 Podarcis cretensis | reverse complement strand
CATCAGCCTTCGTCAGCGTGGCCAATGGTCAGAGATGTTGAGAGTCACAGTCTGAAACATTAGTAGGGCACCAGGTTCAGAAAGGCTGTTCTAGGTCCAAGGTTCTCATTCATCCATTGACAATGCCTTCTACCACACCCCACAAAATTCAAAGCAATGGGTTCCAGAGTCCTGGTGTAAAAGAAATATACTTAGGATTTTTTGTTTGTTTGCATGTTTGTTTCCCAATAATCCTGATTTCATTGGACATTTCTCTAGTTCCTGTGGTACCGCATTTAGTCCTGTGGAGTTCAGCAGGTGATCATTCTCCAGCTGACTGCTATTATTTGTTGACAGGTAGAAAGTAATTAGTTATCTCACAGAGTGCTTGGTGAAGCACAGTAATAAGACAAAGAGCACTTATAATACTAAATTTACAGCAGTGAGGGGGGGAAATAATGCAACTGATTTGAGGCAACTGTTTCCATGAGGTTATTGCAAAAGACCCCAGAGATTGTACTCATTGTCTTTAAATTAAAAGAAGAAAGAAACTTTCTTCAGAACGTTGCCTTCTATGAACCTCGTTCAAGCAAAACTCTTTCCTAAAAATGTCTGACATCTTTTCATTTGATATAAGAAGTAGGGTTATAGCTTTCTGTGAATAGTATTGCAATGTGATACTCACACCCTATTTAGATGCTCATTCTGCCCTGTCCCCATAAAACAAGATAATGCTGCCCCACTCTCCAACATTTGTTCTTTGTTTGGGCAAGGACACACCAATATGTTTGAACATATATTTAGATTACTCTCTGCTTGTATCTTGAGGAATGGTCGGGCATGGGTTTGGTGGCATTCCGTGGCCATGCAATTCCAATTTTAGAAGAGTGTAGGAAATGCTGATAAGATCTGTTATAAGAGCTAAGAGCTAGGGTAGTCCAGTGCACAGAGTATCAGACAAGACCCTGGGACATGCCTATTCAGTTTTCAGCAGTCACAAAGCTTGCTGAGTTACCTTTGATTTCTCTCTGTCTCTCCTTCTCTCTCTCTCTCTCTCTCTCTCTCTCTCTCTCTCTCTCTCTCAGCTTAGCCTACCTCACAGGGTTGTGAGAAGGAGAGAAGCCTCTGAGCTTCCTGAAGGAACAGTGTTCTTAAGACGTAAGAAATAAGAAAGTTTCTCCACTGATGTGATATGTTATTGATGTTTTCCAAAGCAGGCAGCTATATCCAGCTGTTGCAGCAGAAACAACCTAGGACACAATAACAGATTCAGATGGCATGCATTTCTTTGGTATGAAAAAGTGAAAAAATATTGTCAGTCAATTTTCTATCCAGAAAGTAATATTTAAGTTGTACTGTCCTGATAAAGGAAAATAAAATAGTTCTAATCTGTAGGAGCATCTTCTGTGGCATTGTGGGAAATAAAAATCATGATCCCACTTGCATGCTGCTGCTGCTGCTACTGCTGCCACTGCTACCATAACTAAACAAGTCTGTGACTGGAAGACCATAAATGAAGGAGGTTGCCCATGAGAGAGGAATAAGCTGAAGGGTTCCTCAAATCTGGAGCCGGCCATAGCCTATCCTATCCTATTATATTAATATTTATAGGCTGCTTACAATTTAAAAATGTAACTCAGAGATGCAAAACCACAACCGGGAGTAAGTGACAAAACCATTAAGAAATTTTTTTTAGCAATTAACAACATTAACAGAACTCTGCATAAAACAAATCTGCCTGCCTATGTCCAGAAAAGAAACCTCACTGTAATATAAGAGGATTCATGCTGTAATTAATAATCCTTGGCAGTTAAGGGCATAGATCTTGAATAGTTAGTTCACTTCGGGAGCAAAATGAAGAGAGGTGGAGGTCTAGCACCTTCACAGCCTTTGCAGGAAAATCATTTTGCTCTTTTCTTTTGGCAATGAACATGTAAGAATTTAAGACAGAATTGTATTGCCTGGTCCAGTCCATCACTCATGAGGAGAATACTGCAAAGTGACAGAAGAATTGACACTCTTGGAAATGTCATCAGTACATAGTGCTGAGAGTAATTTCACTCCAAAAGTGTTGCTCTACAAGCTCTGAGATAGTGCATTTGCTAGAATTTCAAGGGCACCCTCAGGCTTCCAAACACCTGCTCAGAAAACTCGATTCAGTGTAATTAAATATTTAGATGCTATCCTGTTTGTTGAAAAATGAGCAATTCAGAATTAATTTGGGTTGTTTTTAATTAATGATGATATTATTAAAATGTTAGAATATTACAGAAATAATTATCTTAGAGTACTGTGTTTGCAAGCTGGGCAAAGAAAAAAGGAAATAGTTAGGAAATAGACTTTTTAGAGTAGGTGCTAATATTGCATAATTAAGGTTGGGCACCAGGGATATGCAAACCAAATAATACATTTCCTGAATAACCCATAGAGTGGCTCTAATAAGGAAGACAGATATTTCAGTGAATTACTCACAAAACATGCCTCTGAATATTTAGGCATGTGTGAGCCAAATGAAGGGAGAGGAAGCTGTGGGAAAGTATCTCCAAATCTTACAAGACCATTTGTGGCAAACATTGTCTAGACAGATGATATGATCGAAGCATACAAACTAGAGAATAAGCTCCAAAACAGCCAAAGCACATCTTCAAAAAAAGGGGGGGGGGAGCACATGGTATAGCTCTTCCCAGACTGGACCATTTCAGATTTCAGAGGGGAGAGATTTGTATTTTTGAATGTTTCATATTTAAAAATAAAATGAAATTTTACTGCATGTTGAGAAGGTGCAGAAAATGAGAAGCAGCAAAAACGTTTCTAGCCTGATATTCTAGTTTTCCATATGTAGACACTACAGGCTTAAGAAAAACCAATCCATGGGTGTAACATTAAAAACGATGTTTGCCTGCTATCCATGGCCCAGGAAGGATCCCCCTTCCTGGACCATGGATAGCAGGAATGATTGAATTTTTCTTAGTGTGTACATCATCCCCCAGAAACATGCTTAAGATGGTCTGCTATGTCATGTGAGTCTGTGCCTATAATAAAGAAACAGAGAAGAAAATGACAGGATTATTTCCTTGTACCCATCACTATCGCTGGGACCATCACGATCTCTCAAAAACAGCATAGTTTAAGAACCGCACTGCATTAAGGTCTACATTTCTAGTCACACGACAACCCTGTGAAGGAGGCTGAGCTGATAAGTCACCCAGTGAGCTTAATGGCTGAGATTTGAACCTGAATCTTTCCAGGCTTGCATCAATATGCTAACCACTACTCCATACTGGTTGTATGTGGACTAGCATATATGGAATGACAATGAATTTTCTTATATATTTACAGTAGACTGGATCAAGTCCCTTAGGTACAGTTCATACCGTCTGCCACATCAAGCAGTGCCTACATCGTTAGTAGCCTTGCCATGAACCACGTACCTGGATGTGTGTGTGAACTGAGCTATAATGAGAGGCAGAACTTGAATGCTACGCTACTACTTTCTATGCAGTGCTTTTTTGTCACCCTGTCCGGCCGCACGCCATAAAGTGGAAGCTCCAATTAACCAATGAGCTTTCTGAACACAAGGTGGCATGTCGTATTGTAGATAGTTAATCTATTATGAGTAAATTCTTTATTCATATCACAAATTTAAGTATATGTAACATCTCCAACATTACCATTACAAGGCCCTAATGATGCTCTTGATAATGTAAGTGCATTGCATATTATCAGAGCATAGCTATGCTGGCACACAGGAGATGGAGTTTTATTTCTGAAGAGTTATCAGCATAATATTTAGCTAGCACTAATTACCACCGCCATTAAGAAGTACTTGACTCTCTGATGATCATTTATAGACATTTTACAGTCACCTCTAACGTATAATCCTGCCTACTTTGCAGAGGGTTTTTTTCTAGGTTGCTTTCATAGGATGGTCAGCACTGATAAAAGAAATCCTGGCAAGGTTATATATGTGTGCACACTTTCTCTTCATGATACTAACCAATCAGCGTTGCCAATTGCCATAATATTACTGCATCCTGTGGACTATACAAGCCTCGCTTTAACATAGTCTCTAGGTGGGAAGGTTGAGAATGGAGGTGGCCACAGTTCCAACACGATGGAAGAGAATTGTGAAGGGTGGATTTTAATTTTAAATAAGTTTAAAGGAAGGCATCAGATAAGCAGTGGCAAACTATCCTATCCTCAAGGCCAGGCATCCCCAAACTCAGCCCTCCAGATTTTTGGGACTACAATTCCCATCATCCCTGACCACTGGTCCTGTTAGCTAGGGATGATGGGAGTTGTAGTACCAAAACATCTGGAGGGCCAAGTTTGGGGATGCCTGCTCAAGGCCATTCCATTGCCCAGACAGTACTCTGTGACCCAGAAATGCATTATAAACACATTGGGCTTTATATACAGCCAGTCTTTACAATAAATTTGGCATCATTTATCTGAAGCACAAGGATTGCCAACATGGTGCTCTCTAGATAATGTTGGACGGCAACTTCCATCATTCTTGACCATTGGCCATGCTGCATGGAGGAAACCATGTTGGCTATCCCTGCTGTGGTGGCTTCACAGTTATGGAACACCTTTGCTCAGGCTGGAGGATTACATACAAAGAGAAGCAAATATGTGGAATCCCTTGCACATTTTTTAAAACAGCTTTCCATTTCGTTATGAGTGAAAATTTTGGAAGATTTCAAAAAATGGTACGTGTGGAAAGAACCTAAGACTTGTGTGTGCACCAGATTCATTTTCTATATGTGTGTATATATCTGAGATTAGCTACATTCTTCAACACTTGTCATGGTATTTGCAAAAATCTCTTTATTGTACTGAAGTACTTGGCTTCCAGTGATGACATTATAAAAATCCAAGGGAGTCCAAAGAAACAGAGTAAATTCAAATCAAATACATTTTAGAAAATTAATACAACATCACAGACTTTACATTGAATAATTTTCATTACAGAATGCAATTCTCTTACTAAGACACAGCAATTACCCAGTGATTGTTGATGCTGGATGTTGCTATTGTTCCATTTTTTAAGCCTAGAAATTAAATTGTGCAATGATAGTTGCTCAGCAGCCGTAACTTTTTCTTACACACCTCCTACGGTTTTGTAACAATGACAATATTGTGATAACAAGGAGGCAGAAGCCTTTTCTCAAGCAAGATTCCTCTTGATATGGAAATATATTCCGCATATTATGTATTATGTATGAAAGAATTAAAATAATTATTTCAAGAGAGTAATGAGCCTGAAGTAAGTGCTGATTTTATTTTTCAGCGTTCGTACAACTCAAACTGCTGAAAAGTTTAAGCAACTGTTCAAAGAACTGCAGTTTCTTCTGAGCATCTGGTATCTAGAGTAGGCCAAATTCCATACAGAAAATTAGACTAAAAGCAACTAGGCCTAAATATGTGGTGCATATTGTTTTAACGGTAAGGCATCTGATCTTTTTATTGCAGAACTTTCCTTATTCTGGTGTGGCGCTTGGTTTTTGGGTAGCCTTATTGAGAAGTGATAACACTTTGTTGAGGAAACTGAACAAGGCAGTGTATAATTTGAGGAAAAATAAACAGAGCTGCTTTGTCTTTCTTAGGTCAGGGCTTGTACATAGCAGAATGACATTCAACCAAACATATAGAAGAAATTTCTCACAGGACTACACAGCCAATCAGGCCATGTGTTACCACAGTGACCATGGTGCCACCATTCTGGGTTGCTAAGCAATAACTCTACCCATCCCCCTCTTGGAAGCTGGCTTTAACACTAACAGAATTAACCCTTAAATTACAAGCTGAATGATCCATGCTGCTATACTTCTAACAGTCTACATCGGGCATAAGCAAACTTGGCCCTCCAGATGTTTTGGGACTACAGCTCCCATCACCCCTGACCACTGGTTCGAGTTAGCTAGGGATGATGGGAGTTGTAGTCCCAAAACATCTGAAGGGCCAGGTTTGCCTATGCCTGGTCTACATCCACTATATCACATTACGAGAGAATCTTGAACTCCTGGCTTCAGTGCTTCAGCCCTCTGGTAGACAACCATGGAAAAGGCCTGAAATAGCTCTAGGTTTCTCCTTGTTGTTGTTCCTAAGTAATTTCACATCTAGAGTTTTAATCCATTGGTCAGTTCCTTCAGGAGATTGCATAACAGGCCCCAAAACACCAATTAACATTGCCAGAATCATAGCAATGGCTTCTCTGTTGCTTCTGACATGCACATAGTTGCTCCCTCTATAACCCTGACTCTTGCTTTGTGATTCTAACCAGTCGTGGCATCAGATCTTCTGTTTTGACCCTTGGGCTGTTCCAGCATAGTCTGTCTTACACTTCCCACTTGCTCCTGACAAAAACTACAATCACACCATTTGGCACTACTCATGGCTGTGTGTGTGTGTGTGTGTGTGTGTGTGTGTGTGTGTCACACGGGGGGGGGGGGGCAAGGAAGGCAAACTTTCAGAATATCTTTGCTCCACCCTAAAGTGGGAATAATCTTCTTCCCAGGACCGTTATGAAGATAAGCAAGATACAGAACACGAAGTGCTGTAAACAATAAATCTGAATTGGAATTGTTGGTTTGAAAACCGATCCTTCAGTGCTAAGCCCTTAGGAGAAAATTACACATAATTTCCTAATTGTAAACGATATCCTATACACAACCCCCCTCCCTCAAAGGTCTAATCAAGTAATTGTGAGTTCTGTATATAGTGGATAGAATTCCTTAAATAAAATGATGCCTTTTGACTACTGGTAATTAAAGAAAAAGCAAAATAACAATGTGCACTGCATCCCCCCCATTACCATATGAAAATTTAATTTGCAGTTGCTTACTGAATTTGAATTACTCTGTTACCTGACAGCCCATCCACGAAAGAGCATGTCAGTCACTTGTCACAATAACACTTCACATTTCCCATCTTTCATCTGGAATGGTCACAAACTTTTCACAGATATGTCAGACTGAGACATCATCCATGCTTTTCCCTTCTGCTATCACCTCTTCATTATAACTAGATTTCTGTACTGCAAACATCCTCTTGTTACTACTGTCCTGACATTTGTGGCCTTCTAGAGAACTTTCACATTCACAAAAATGACAGTGCAGATTAAAAAGAATAGCACTGCCCCGACAACTTTTTCCAATATGTCTTAACCAGGACGAATTTTCTCAATTTACTGAGGAATAAGCTGTTTACCTTATAAAATAAAAATAAAAATCACCCAACTTCCTGCAACATGTTACCATGAGTGCTTATTTGAATGTCCCCTGCTCCCTCTTTTGCAAGGCCCCTACAAAAAGCACCAGTGACCTTTGTGGGGATGAATTTCTACATATTTTACATTACAAGGTAAGCAACAGATTTTCCCCTCACCCTCACCCTCACCCCCACCCACATTTCCTTTAAGCACATGGAAACTTCTGAAGTGCTCATTTGCAGTAACTTTCCCCAGGCTGCCTTTCACTTGTGCATTACTGGATGTTAAAGATCAGAGCAGGGGGCAGAACAGAACATAGGAAACCATCTTATATCAACTCAGACCATTGACCAGTCTTCAAATTGTCTGCACTGACTAGCATCCTGCAGATGCCGGTAACTGAACCTGGGACAGTGGCATACAAAGCATGTGCTCTTCCCACTGAGCTAGGGCCATTCCCCCAATCCATCTATCTAGTTCATATGTAAACAACAATAAATGCATATACATGGAGGAGATATCCTGTGCACTGCTTCTTTCCTGCCTATTCAGGCAGTAAATGTGTATTGAGTTGCTGCTATTCCATAGCAACCATAAGATCCATCGTGAAACTGAAAATTCTATCAAGTTAAAAAAAGGATAATCATGTTTTTAAAGGTTTGTTGTTGTTTTTGTTGTTTTTGTTTTTGGTAAGGAATCATTGTTATCTGCTTACCAGCACACATGCAGCTTTGGAAGTCAATGTTGCAAGGTACATTGATAAGAGGTGAAGCTTGATGGTTGTGAGAACTGATGTAACAAATGTCCATTTTTATCCGTGAAGAGGTGGAGGGTGTGGCGTACCCTCTAGTCTTACCTCACACCACTTCCTCTGTGCTTCAGATATATATACCAAGTGCACAGCCAGATGGCTGACAGCCAGAGCTTCCAGTCATTGGAATTCTCTGCATCCTTTCCCCAAGACCCTCTAGTCTGGAGTCCACACATAATTAGGAGAAATTTCAAACACTTTGGCTTCTGTTACACACACTGCATTATGTAGCACTGACACAACTATAGAGAATACTTCTTAGAGCCTTTAATCATCAAGTAATATTTTGCCCCCTCTTCTTTACTTATAGGTCACTTCTTTGGTGGAATAAATTATGATCAGCCCCTTAGTTTAAACGTAAATTTGAACAGAACTACAGTGTCACAATGCACTGTGTTCTCCCTGTCAGTATTTCCCTTTCATTAAATTGCCTTTGAAATATTTTACCCTCAACTACAGTATCTTTGTAGCCCAGCAAGGACATCATAATTTCGGAAGTCCTGTCTGTGCAGAAAAGAAATTATAAAGCCTCAAAAACCCAGCAGCAGCAGCAGCAGCTTCTTCTTTAAAAAGAAAAAGGAAACCAAGAATTCATTACATTCAGTAGATAATAGGCAGAGAGCAGGAAACAGGATGAAATGCATTGAGAGATAGCTGAATATGGAAAATTTACAGTGGGATTTGTGTCAGTCACGTGTACTGGATTATAGTGGTAGAAAGGGATGACATCCAATAGGATACTCTAACAATTAGTTTGGATCCTGGCCATTTGGGACTCCTGGAGTAGGCTAGGTAAGTTAGCTTGATCACTCAAGTGCTGGATCTTGGGTCTCCCTGCCCTGATAAGAGTCCTCAGTTTGGAGGGCATACCCCTTACCCACAGATCTCCCAGGGTTTACTCTGGCAAGCCCCAGGTAAGACTCAGGCTTGATCAATATCCCTTAGGAGGTGCGACAGAAGTCCAGAGACTAAAATCACCACTGAAATAGGGACAAACATACCAGATGGATTCAAATGTCACTGACTAGAAGTGTTGAATTGAGAAGGGTGGGCGGCTGGGAGGAGGGAAATCTTGGGGAAAGGCCCCCAAAACAATGCTGACTAATGCCAAAATCTTGGAGGGGGGAATCCACGTTCTGTTTGCTGAGCAGCCTAGAAGAACAAAATCCACCAGTGCTTCAGGAGTTCTGGAGAAGTTGTTGAAGATATTGACTCCAAGTTTTAGCAGGAGTAACAGCAGTTTTATGGCACAAGGGCAGCTAGCCCATAACACTCTCTAGGCATGGTTGAAAAAAAGAGAGCCAAACAATAAATCTCTGCACA
This sequence comes from Podarcis cretensis, assembly GCF_951804945.1. Taxonomy (NCBI): domain Eukaryota; kingdom Metazoa; phylum Chordata; class Lepidosauria; order Squamata; family Lacertidae; genus Podarcis; species Podarcis cretensis. The sequence continues at coordinate 42,968,374 of NC_137174.1, read as the reverse complement.
GTCACAAGGGCTCAACAATCCTAAGGAATAAAACACATGCGCTGGACTATATAAAAATCAACATCTTAAAAACCAGTTTATAAGAGCAAGTAATAAAACTCTAGGGTGAAATTGTACTCCATGTCTGTTTAACTTTGCAAAAAGGCCTGGCACTCAGTCTGCCAGTATGACTACAAACACTACTTTTTCATACTGCAAAATGTAATTCCTCTCCCAGGGTATTTCTCATGTATGTTTTATTCACAGATGTTTGTGCTCCAGGAATGAAAGTGCGTTTTGGTTACACATTAATTCTTACTTAGCCTGCAGTTCCAATTCTGCACCCAAAGAAATGAACTGTAGCCTGTTCTAATTCCTTTTTGTGTGTGGTCTTGCATGTGATGTGGCTGTCACTTCCCTGCACCCCTGTCCAGTGCTGCACATGTAACATTGGAAATGGGAATATTTAATTACACAGGCAGTTGACAATATTGTTTCCCATAGGTATGGCTAAGTCTCAGGGTCTGACCCAAAGTTGCAAGGTCTTCTTCCCAGGGTCTCCAAGGGAGGAGCTAAATTTCAGGAATAGCAAAGGAATTCAAAAAGAAAGGAGGAAGTTCTCCATTCTAAGTTTAAACCACACACTGCTCTATGAACACACACATACTCTCTCACCTTCCCTGAATCTTCTGCCAGTCTCACTATCTCCTCTTTTTTCTGTGATTGTGTGAAGTAGACATGGACACTTTGAGGATTTCACTTAGTCTGCATTTTTCAGTTAACAGACCTGATTATTCTCCAGTTTTTGTACTTTTCTGCATGCTGCAAAACACCTATCAGCTAAAAAAAAACAAAAAACCCCACTCCCTCTCTCTTAGAGGTAGTTCAGAGAGCAAGAGTGGGTCTGGAGCAGGCTTCCTCAACCTCAGCCCTCCAGATGTTTTGAGACTACAATTCCAATCAACCCTGACCACTAGTCCTGCTAGCTAGGGATTATGGAAGTTGTAAGCCAAAAACATCTGAAGGGCCGAGGTTGAGGAAGCCTGGTCTGGAGCATCAGAGGACAACATGAAATTAAGGTGAGGGTTGCAAGATCCTCAGCGATGATCTGTGGAAGAGGTAATGCAGATAGTTTGGGTAGAGGCATCATCAGCATGTGAATAAAACACAGCTCTCACTCTGGTTCCTCTATCCCCTGAGAAGTGCCTATGCCCCTCTCACTGATGATTTCTTAGCAGATTTTAAATAAAGATTGTTTTGTATTTTGTCTGGTGGTGTTATGCTGGCTTTCATGTTCTAATTGCTACTGCTTGAGTTGTTATATTACTCACCTTGATTTAATGCCTTGTTGTTTGATCCATGTACTTCATTCATCTTTTGTTAGCTTCCATTCAAGGGTTTTTACCATAAAAGGTATAATATAAACATATTAAATAAATAAATACATTGAAATCAGTCCAGAATATGTTAGTCATTGTCCCATTGCTTCCAAAGGGACTAAAATGCACCTGACTTCTTCTCAATCCAAACCACTGTCCACAGTTAGCAAATGTGAGAAGTCCTTTCCCTATCAACTCCCAAAATCTTCTGTATTCTGTATCATTTTTTTCTATCACTCACCAGCTTCATTATATCAGTTTGATGTATTTTTGGTCACCCTAGATCTTCATTTTACACATATTATATTTTTTTTTTAAAAAAAATCAGTAGATCAGTTTGGGTGTCATAATTTTTAAAGTCCTTGTTGCAGATGAAATCTCATTAAAAAGTGGGGTGGAGACTTTTCTGCAGAGAAAAAAGAGAGAATGATATTTTATTGTACATTCCAAGGCAATTTGTAAATAAATATACCTTAGAAGTTGTAATTAACATTTTTATTAGATAAATGACTTGTGCTTGGTAAATTACCATGTATAAATATTCCATTAATATGCAGCAGAAACTTATCATAGTTTACAGCCATCAGCAGTGCAAACATATGTTCAGACACAGTGCCTCAGTGTATCCATATTTGAGGACTCCTTGGCAAACATATTGATGATTTAAGGATCTTAGAATTGCAAGGGGAAAGCAAATCTTTCAAGTGGCTTCAGTTTGATGGCAGGGTGAATTTGTTTGCACCCAAGAGAGGAAAGATCCATCATTGCCAAACTATTTTGTCCAATGCCGATCTTTACTTACTACTTGCTTGCCTGACATTCACACCAAGTCGTAGAAGCATCGAAAAGACGGAACAATGAACCAGCACAGTAAAAGAGGAGCGTAAGAGTGACTTGGCTCAAAAATTAGGAACGGGTTCTTAATCATCTGGTATCACTATAAACAATATTTAATTGTGCTCCTTTGCAGTCAAAATCAAAAACCAAGCAACAAAAAGATCAAGCAAAACACATTTCAAAATAATTAAAATAGGAAAGACCAAAAGGCCCACAACACTTCCCATGCTGCTTACAGCCAATCCGTAAGACACTGGATATGCCAGTTGCCCTGCCAGCAGATTTTCCCACCCCATGCCAAACCATAAATGTATGGAAGGGCTCACCAATATAGCTGATGGACAGTTGAGCTGAAGTGTGCCTTCTCTGGTACGATCAGGACTGTACTTTAAGGCTCCAATTGTACATTGACAGCCACATCTCCACCTGTCCTATACCTGATGCCATATATCAGGAATGGAGCAGGAGACTATGATTTGGGGGAAATGGCCTCACAGGCCAAATTTGAACCCCTGGTGGGTCAAGTTTGGCATGAGAGCTAGAGGTTCTCACCCCCTGGTCCGAAAGGCAGTGCTTTAGGGACCCAGCCAAATATTGACTGGATGGTATTCCAGAGCTGCAGAGCTACCACTGAAGTAGACTTTGCCTTTCAAGGCCACCCATCTCACAGCTTGGAATGAAGGCATGACTCAAAGCCTAGGCAGGTTTATAAGGAAGCTCACACATCATTCCCAGTTGCTGTCCTATCTGGGCAGCTCAGCAGAACCAGGTTTGTTTAGCTTCAGGAATACAGCGGTATACTGGTCCATGTGACTTCAGATCAAGTAATTGGAAGAAGAGAAGTCATGCTTTCATATAGGATGAAAATATGTCAATGAACATTAACTATTATTGTCAGTCTGGCCAATATGTAAATAGTGTATCTATCGTGTTGTAGATGTTTCCCTTTAACAATGCCCTGTGAAAAATTATATTAGGACCCTCAAATTATCCATTGCTTTTCCAAATTGCCCACAGAGACAGCCACCAACAGCAGTACTAAGTACCAAGACAGTAGTAAGCTAGCTTTATGGGAGCCAAGGATCAAATATTTTTTCACAGTTTTATGTGGATAGTTTCATGAAAATTGATCAGGTCTAAAAAGTCACAGTCCAAATGAAGCTAAGGTTAAAGATAATTTATACATGATATTCCTAATTTTATTCTGAGCCCTTTTATGACTGTGTAGGCCTTTATGACTTTAAAGAAATGTCAGTGGCAGCAAATGACATTGTACTGAATAATCTAGTTATGAGGGGAAAGACATTTAAAACTATTCCATATCAGCTTTGCTCTGTTCTGCTGAGCATACAGTTTTAACCTACACAGCTGTCCAAAATGCCTACTTGTATTTTGGAAGACAGCTCATGGTTGCTAAACTAACTGAAGCATTTCTAGGCACCAGCTCTGCTCATTTTCTTTGGGTTCTTTAGTAAAATGGCTTGTGCTTCCCCCCACCCCGTCACCCTCATTCTGCAGCTATCATGGCTGCTATGTTGTTTTAAATGCTGCTTAAAACATTTTCTAAAGAAAATTCAGCAAGTCTATGCAGAAAGGTAATTTAACCAGGCATACTTGTTTTTTAATATTTGCTGATTTTATCCATGTTTTATATCATTTTATGTACACTGCTTAGAGGTGGTTTTTTATTAAGTGATTTATAAATGTTTTAAAATAATAATAACAACATATCAGCTTCACAAACAGTAATACAGTGGTACCTCGGGTTACAAACACTTCAGGTTACAGACTCCACTAACCCAGAAATAGTACCTCGGGTTAAGAACTTTGCTTCAGGATGAGAACAAAAATTGTGCGGCGGCGGTGCAGTGGCAGTGGGAGGCCCCATTAGCTAAAGTAGTACCATTAACTAAAGTGGTGCTTCAGGTTAAGAACAGTTTCAGGTTAAGAACGGACCTCCAGAACAAATTAAGTTCTTAACCCGAGGTACCACTGTAATTGCATGAGGCAGGAGAGCAAGGCCATGTTCATTCATCCCACCTCCACTGCCATGCCCGTGCTGATGTCTCCTCAATTCTTTTTGAGAGGATGCATGAAGGGGGGGGGGGTGAGTGGACCAATGCACATAAGCAACCCATGTGAGTTGAAACCACAAGTGCTCAAGGATCCAGCTCATGAGGACAGTCTACAGGGAGACACATTCTACTGCATTTCTGAAACCGCTTGCACAACAGATTATGGGAGAGTGCAAGGCAGGGTCCAAGGACAGCCCTGCCACACAGCAGCTTCTGGCAGCATCATGGAGACAAGATAGATGAAAGCTGGAATTGGTGTTTGGATGGTGTGGCAGGGTGGTGGTGAGCACCATTTGGGCTTTGCTTCTGGCAGCACAGTGCTTTCAATTGGCTCTGTTGGAACCTGGCAAATGTAGGAATATGTGATTGTTAACCAGTATTAAGAAGTTATAAACAAAAAGGGATGCAGGTGGCACTGTGGTCTAAACCACAGAGCCTAGGGCTTGCCAATCAGAAGGTCGGCGGTTCGAATTCCCGCGATGGGGTGAGTTCCTGTTGCTTGGTCCCTGCTCCCGCCAACCTAGCAGTTCGAAAGGACATCAAAGTGCAAGTAGATAAATAGGTACCACTCCGGCGGGAAGGTAAACGGCGTTTCCGTGCACTGCTCTGGTTCGCCAGAAGCGGCTTAGTCATGCTGGCCACATGACACGGAAAAAACGCTGGCTCCCTCAACCAGTAAAGTGAGATAAGCGCCGCAACTGCAGAGTTGTCTGCGACTGGACTTAACAGTCAGGGGTCCCTTTACCTTTACCTAAGTTTTAAATAAGAATGAGTTCCTTTCGATGTCCACTTTGGATTACTTCTTGTGGACAGAGCTGCTACTATTATTAAACATACATTCAGCATTAAGGATGCACTACGAAAAGAGAATTAGCACCATTCTTGTCCAAACTTAGGCATACAGTCTCCAATAGATGGAGAAAGCTGGTGATATTGACAAGGTGCAATGGATATATTTAAGGAAGAGTGGCATAACAAGTACCATATGAGCCAACTTCTAGTAGCCGATGTCCTTTCATCCCCCAAATAAAAAATTTGAGGGGGCTGCCCCCCCAGTTGTTGGACATTGCCATTCAAATGGTATGTGTGTGCCATGTCATGTGATTGGTTATGCAATGTGGCACCTACCTGAACCGCCCCCTCCAATGTTTTATACAAGGCACCCCTGGCAATTACTAGGTAAAATGAGGTTCATTGATAGCTGCACATCATTCTCCAAAAGTAAAGCCTTTCTATCAAGCTTAGGTCCAGTTTCCTAATAAGCCTTTTGCAGTATATAGAACATATTTGCAGTATACAGAGCATCTTCTGAGGAATGCAGTTTCAAACCCAGGACCACATCAGCAGGATACTGTTAAAGCAATGTATGCAGTTTTAGCATTGCTATTCCTGGGATTGGAAGGAGGGGGCTGCAGCCCTTGTCTTGGAGGTAACAGGCGGGATGAGCACACAGTTCTGGCATGTATACAATAATTGTTATAAATGAACCCAGAACACAAATATTAGTCATTGCATTGATTTATTGGAGTGAAACAAAGAGATTGCAACATGCAATATTTTCTTAGTGTTTCTAGGGACATTACTTCAGTTGCTAATAAATAAAGCCATGTTCAAGAGTTCCCTGTATTATCCTTTTTAATTTGGTTATGTATTATACAGGCCAAGAGACGGGGAGAAAAATTAGCCTTTTGTCATTAATAGCCAAGGCTGCCATTCTCTGAATCAATGCAGCACCCAAAAGGTTTTCCAGATGTTTATTTCAAAAGTGACTGCTTTTCTGTATCATAATTGTGTTCATAGCTGAGTAAACAGCTTCACAGGTGCAAGGGATCCATACACTTTGTGAAGATGTAAGAAAACGTTGCTGAGATCCCAGACAAAAGCAGGGGGAGGAGAGCATGAAAGAAAATCTATAATTTCCCTGTTTCATAAGCAACAGTTGATTAGTCTGAAAACCAAACACTCTCACATTCATATGTACAACATTTCATTTAAAGCATGAGAGTACATGAAAATGTTTTTTAAAAGTGGCATCAAGCATACCCTTGTTAATTTCTTTGGGGGGTGTTATAAAGGACACACTCCTATACTTCATGCACTGAAGTGAATTTATTTTACCTGCAAAAGAGGGCTAATGCCCATCTGTCTTAGACTTATATGCAAATGAACTACACCCTTTTTGTGGGCAGATCAAACTAAACAAAAAAACCCCACTGTTTTGCACCTGTAAAAACTCATCAAGATGCTGTAGATCATTGAAGCTTGTTGTCAGAGTCTAGTGTGGCTAAGAAAATGGTGGCATTGTCCAGAACATGGGTAGCAAACTAAGACCCAGGGGCCAAATACGGCCCAATTGCCTTCTAAATACGGCCCGTGGATGGTCCGGGAATCAGTGTGTTTTTACATGAGTAGAATGTGTGCTTTTAAAATGCATCTCTGGGTTATTTCTGGTGCATAGGAATTTGTTCATTCCCCCCAAAAAAATATAACCTGCCCCCCCACAAGGTCTGAGGGACAGTGGATCGGTCCCCTGCTGAAAAAGTTTGCTGACCCCTGGTCCAGAAGGTGGCTTGGGTGTGCATTTCTCAGGGCACCAAAACCAGCTAAAGGCCCATCACCCCAGGAGTGCTACCATTTCTACTGCTGAATTCTAACATGATAGTGGTGATTCACCAGGTAGGAAATGTACACCCTGCAGTCAGCCAGGGATCACTTGTCACAGCCCTAAGAAAACGTGCCTCTTCCTTGATAGTTCACAGAATAATCTGAATTTCCTGCTTGATTGAGGTTGAGGTTGAATCCTGACAAGACAGAAGTACTGTTTTTGGGGGACAGGAGGCGGGCAGGTGTGGAGGATTCCCTGGTCCTGAATGGGGTAACTGTGCCCCTGAAGGACCAGGTGCGCAGCCTGGGAGTCATTTTGGACTCACAGCTGTCCATGGAGGCACAGGTCAAATCTGTATCCAGGGCAGCTGTTTACCAGCTCCATCTGGTACGTAGGCTGAGACCCTATCTGCCTGCAGACTGTCTCGCCAGAGTGGTACATGCTCTGGTTATCTCCCGCTTGGACTGCTGCAATGCGCTCTACGTGGGGCTACCTTTGAAGGTGACCCGGAAACTACAACTAATCCAGAATGCGGCAGCTAGACTGGTGACTGGGAGCGGCCGCCGAGACCATATAACACCGGTGTCAGAGCTGCCTCCAGGTCCCAGCTCACAGAGGACCAACGCTAGGCTGTAGTTATGTACAAAAGTCTTTATTGAGATTCAGTCTCCATTTTAAAGCCGCAGCGTGCAGCTCTACGTCCCGACCTTAGACCGGTGAAGTCCCGTCTGAGTCTCCTCCCCCTCCACACCAGTTTAAGACTCTTGCTTTGCTCCACCTCTTCCTAAGTTCCTTTCTCCTCTGGGCCCTCCTGCCCGCTAGGGTCTCATCCTTCCTGGACTCCTCTGACGCTGACCCTGAAGATTCTTGCCCCTCCTTCCGGCGGGCTTTAGGACCTGGTTCCCTATCCGGGCTACCTTCTGTGCCGCTCGCCTGTACCTTTGAACTTGGCGCGTGCGCCCAGCCTGCAACTTTCCTCTTAACCGTTAACTCGCTCTCCGATGGAGGCGTGGTCAACCCTGACTCATCTTCTCTCGCTGGTGGTGCATATGTGGGCTCTGACACCTGGGACTCCTCCCCCCCACTACGCTCTGGTGGGGAAGCTGTTCCTGATTTCCAACTGCTGCTCTGGGAGTCCCCGCTGGCCCCTTGCTTCTGGGGTGTCCCCCTTGGGTCGCCCCTTGCCCTGCCCATCGGCGCCCCCTTCTGTGAATCTTCCGATTCGCTGGAGAGGCTCATGGAATCTATCGGGCTGCTGTCATATTCTCCTACGCTGCCCTCGGATTGCTCCCCCTCGCTTTCCATCTCCTCTCCTCCCTGCGCTCCCGCTGAGTCCCTGACAACCAGTCTTGAAAGACCTACATTGGCTCCCAGTACGTTTCCGAGCACAATTCAAAGTGTTGGTGCTGACCTTTAAAGCCCTAAATGGCCTCGGTCCAGTATATCTGAAGGAGCGTCTCCTCCCCCATCGGTCTGCCCGGACACTGAGGTCCAGCTCCGAGGGCCTTCTGGCAGTTCCCTCACTGCGAGAGGCCAAGTTGCAGGGAACCAGGCAGAGGGCCTTCTCGGTGGTGGCGCCCGCCCTGTGGAATGCCCTCCCATCAGATGTCAAGGTGATGGACAACTACCTGACATTCAGAAAACATCTGAAGGCAGCCCTGTTCAGGGAAGTTTTTAATATGTGACATTTTAGTGTATTTTTCATCTCTGTTGGAAGCCGCCCAGAGTGGCTGGGGAAACCCAGCCAGATGGGCGGGGTACAAATAATAAATTATTATTATTATTATTATTATTATTATTATTATTATTATTATTATCATTTCACCTCCTTCAACCTTACACATATTGTCCCTTTTGTTATTTCTGTCTTGCACAAATTCTCTTTCCATCAGAAAACCTGCATTTTTCTATTGCAATACTAATGTTGCCCTTGAAAATGTAACCCAGGAGTGCCAACTTGGCCCCGCAACTGTGGGTGTCTGGGGCTGTGGGTGCCATGCAGTGTGCATGGCTCTGGCACCGAAATTTGTGGGCCTCTTCATGGCGAATATTGTGGGTGCTCGGGCACTCAGTGCCCAGGGAGTTGGCATCTATGATGCAACCAGTTAATGAATGGCTATTCTGCTCCTCATTGTTAAAACAACAGTATTCCTAATTCAAGCAACATAATTCTATTTTCATTGCACTTCACAGTGAGAAGGAAATATAGGTAACTTGTAAAAACCATCAAGTTTGCTAACAAGAGAAGACTTGCCTCCATCATGAGTGAAGCCAGATCGAGATGCTCAGCCTCACTCCCTTGTCTCATCAGCTCTCAGTGGTAGCTGTAGCTTGGCCATACCATCTGCTAGCAAGGGAACATTTCCTGCATCATAAGCCTAGTGAAACCCAGTTCCACAGTTCCACACCCATGCCTCAAAGGACCTCAGTAGGAGCTTTTGCAAGTGAACTACAAACCAGCTGACACTTGGTTTCATCATTAACTAAATGAGATCCAGCTCCTCCAGCACCTCAGATATCATCTGTGGTCCTGCTTGCCGGTTGACACAAAGAAAACCAAGAATGAGTATAAAGGATGGTGTCCAAATGAACCTGCCCCCATGTTATTTCTAATATGATGGCATCGTGCTTTGAGAGCCTCTTGGGGTTTCCATGCGCTCTGGCTTCCTTCATGGTGTTCTGTTGCAGCAGAAGCGGTTTAGTTATGCTGGCCACATGACCTGGAAAGCTGTCTGTGGACAAACACCAGTTCCCTTGGCCTGAAAGCAAGATGAGCCCCACAACCCCATAGTCACCTTTGACAGGACTTAACCATCCAGGGGTCCTTTACCTTTTACCTATCAAGTGGAGTATAAATGCTTGAAATAAAGAAACACTGTTCCAATGTAACTACTTCGGCATCTTTTAAAAGTAATGGAGTAATTAGAAGCAGACTTATCAGTAAGTTCCATATTTCTTTCCTATATTTACAAAGATGTGATCAGCAGTGTTATTGCCCAGTTGTCTTTGGTTGTCTGACATGTTCAAGGGTTGTGTGTGTGGTATCTTTTCAAATTCGTTGAGTGCTCCACTTTTCATCTTTTCCACTAGCATTGTGTCATTGTGCTCCAATGATGTGTCATTAGCTACAAGGATATATTCCTTTATCGTTTCAGAGGCTGCAGAAGCCTTCTTGTGTGTCTACCTAGTATCTGGGCAAAATGCAAGAAAACTACTGTTGCATGCTGGTGAACACTGACTGAGAATCCCCACAAACATCTGATTTGATCTTTTCAAGCTGGTCTTCACCAAAATCATGTTACCAACCCTGCTCAAGATGCCAGAGGGGGAAACTGCAGAGAAATCAGCATGTAAAGTTTTGTAATGATGTTCATCATTTCCAATGTGTGGTGGTCTGTTATGAGTGGGGAACCAGCTTGTGTCAAATTAGAGAAGAGTTGAAAAATGTGCAAAACACCTTGCTTTTAAGACTTAACAATGATCACAGTTTCCCAGACTGGAGGCATGAAGCGTCATTGCAAACTCTGTGCTGCTAACCAGCTGTTCCCAGCATCTTCATTTGTCATTGTTCTTGGCAATGTACAAATTAATTTGCTCTGGCAAAGATATAATGGCAAATCATTATTAGAGTTGCTGGATGCAGTCTAGGCTAAGATAGAGTCTAAGGACCACAGTAACAGACAAACAATATAAAATGTTTCCAACAATTCTTCCCTCACAGCATCTGAAAGATCGCAGAGAAACTGCACCAGTGTGCCACCTCATTTGAAACCTGCATAGCTACTATCCGAGTTGTTCCTTGGCCATGCTAAATTATGACTAAGAGACAGTAGTGATTGGTGGGGCAGTGTAGGCAGGGTGCTTCTGCTCACCTGCTTTCTGAACACTGAGCATTGCTGCTAGTTCCTGAGAGGGAGAGGGGTGAGATGCAGAGCCAATCTGATGCTCCTGCCATCACACCTGCACAGTACCTTCCTTCCAGCAATCTGCCTTCTCCCTCTCAGGAACAGTCAGTGATGCTCAGTATTCGGAAGGCAGGTATAAATCGCTGCCTAACTTCCACCACCCCACTGACTGCTACTGCCAAGAGATGAAACAACGGGAGCCGGTTTAGATGGTTTATTGTAACAGCGAAATTGTGACACTAGTGCTGCTTTCCTAGGGCTACTCTATCTCGCCTTGCCTCTAGGGATGATTAGTTACAGGATTATGCTATGCCAGTTTTACCTGGGCAAAACCCAAATCAGTGCAGGGCAGACAGTGAAACCCAATGGATTAAAAGCACAGATTAAATCCCGGGAGAATAAAATGATGTTTTCCTGCTGCCTACAATATAAGCAAACTAAGAAGACTCTCTCTCCAGTTACCACTTAACTCATTCCAGATACTTGGTATACAGACAGTTGATTTGCAGGCTGATACAGCTTCAAGTGGGACGCAGGTGGCGCTGTGGGTTAAAGCCTCAGCGCCTAGGGCTTGCCGATCGAAAGGTTGGCGGTTCAAATCCCTGCGGCGGGGTGCGCTCCCGCTGCTCGGTCCCAGCGCCTGCCAACCTAGCAGTTCGAAAGCACCTCCGGGTGCAAGTAGATAAATAGGGACCGCTTACCAGCGGGAAGGTAAACGGCGTTTCCGTGTGCGGCTCTGGCTCTGGCTCTGGCTCTGGCTCTGGCCAGAGCAGCGATGTCACGCTGGCCACGTGACCCGGAAGTGTCTCCGGACAGCGCTGGCCCCTGGCCTCTTAAGTGAGATGGGCGCACAACCCCAGAGTCTGTCAAGACTGGCCCGTACGGGCAGGGGTACCTTTACCTTTTACCTTTACTGCTTCAAGTCACTGCTGTGTCATGGTGGAATAGGGATAAGGAGATCACTCTACCTGTGCAAGCATTTCTGCTTGCCCGATGGAACAATCTTCCCTCTCATCCTGGCTGTTCTGGGGGTATTCTTAACCCTTTAGAGCAGATTTGGGGGAAGCTTGGAAGAGGCATGTGGGAGAAGAGGGGAGAAAGGTCCCTCAACAGCATGCTGGCATCCACCATCTCTTAAGGCAGTGCTCCCCCTCTTCATTTCTGAAATATACTCAGAGTCGCAAAGTGATTTCATGCTCTTTATTCAGCTCATAGTGGTGAGGAGGAATGAATGATGGTCCCCTCAAAGTATCTGCTTTATATACATTATTTACACAATGGGCTGCACATGATTGGCTAATTCTGGAATTCTACTGTAAGCCAATCAGGTTGTGGATTCACTTATATCTGGAGCATGATTGGGTGGTTCCTGCCAACCAATCATACTGCTGCATTGTTCTAAGACCAATCAGGCTGCTGCATTCTGAATCCTATTGTTCTAGGACCAATCAGACTGCTGCAATTTGGATTCTATTGTTCTAGGACCAATCAGGCTGCTGCAGTTTGGATCCTATTCAACTCAGTACATAACAATTTCCTTCCCTGAATTCCTCATTCCCATGGCATTGCTCAATGGCTTTCTCCAATGGAAACTTGTTTGCCTCTTTCTGTGTCAGCCTAGCTTAGATCTTCCTGCATCACTTCATTATCTTCTTTAGGCTATCAATGTATGTTTGTGTGTGATTTTTGTAGGCTCTTTTGCAATATTGCATTATGTGCAATATTTTACAAATTCGAGATGATGAAATTAATGCTTTAAAGAATCAGAAACGTGTCAGACAATGACTGTGGTATACCACTGTGTGGATTCATCTTGGACATTAAGAGTGATAAAAATAATTGTTTTCTTCTCTTTTATGCTCTGGAACTTGTTAAAGCTTAAGTTCTTGGGGGGAAATTAGTTAATTACCCTCTTTATGTCAGTGGTGCAAAGCATTAGGAAATATCAGCTCCCCTCAGGAAGAAGTCAAAGAAGGAACAATTAGGATATTTAACGCATTTGTTCATAATGCCTCGTGATATTCAAGTACAGTAGCCAGGTTGCATTTCAGTGTATATTAATTTTTGTATTCCAAACAACTATCTGTGTGAAAGGGGAAACAAACCACAATCTATGCAATTTTGATATGCTCCCAATGCAGCTAAAATGATCATTCCTTGCTAATAGAATTAGGCTTCATAATCCCAAGAAAAATCAGAATGTTAGATGTGAAATGCAGTTAACCTTATTTTATTCAAGTATTCTTAATAGGGATTTCCTTACAATTGTACTCAACAACTGCTTTTTAATTTTAGAAATAAGACTTAATATTTAAAGTTACCCTTTAATGCTCACTTGAAAGCACTGATTGAATACTAAGCCCAACAGCTCAGTGTATCACATCTCTATTAAATTCTCTTGCTTTTTTAAAAGATAAAATAAACTTTCTTCCCCTTCCTCTAAATGCAAATCTTTCTGTGTAACACTGTGCCTAATCTACTACAACTAATTAATCTGTTTGAGCTGATGAAATGTTACCTCTGCATTTTTGTTTTTTTTGTTCCTTGTATACAATTATTGTAACAGTGGTGAATAAATCAATATTCCCAATCCAACTGTAAAAAACAATCAAGAAAAGCAGTGCTTCTCAGGGAAAAAAACACCAAATAATATTTATTAACTCTGTCTCAATCCACAGCAGAGCCTGATCCCATTCAAGCATTTTCTGCAAGTGTAATAAGCAAACTCAGATACATGAGGAAAGTGGCACATGCCAATAATTTCACCATTTTACACTGCAGAGTAATTGAAGGATTTAATGAGAAACAAACCAATAAAAATAAATAGACCATGTTAGAGGAGCAGAAACTGATCTGAAATGGAAGTTGCTCCATTGTGAGTTTTAGGGCTACCTCCCCCCACCCTCCATGGTATGGCCAGGAAAAGAAATTGTGTCAAGGATATTGTCTGCATATATATATATATATATATATATACATGTTTTACATTAGGCAATTTGATTTCTAAAGGAAGGCGAAGATCACTTTGTTTAAAATCTAGATTAGATTCTGCATTTGGAAGCCATCCTACCATCAGTCCCTCCAGATCTCTTCATTTCCCACTGATTTTACATGATGGATAGGGTAGGTGAAGTTAGAAAGTGCTTCTGTATTATCGTTATTTATACATAATTCGGAAAATTCTAGCCCCTTTACTGATGGCATGCGACACATACTGGTATTTGGAAGCGCCTATAAATCACCCTCTATACAAATAGATTTCAGATTACAAATGGACTTCAATGCCCTAGAGCCATGCTTAAATTTCTATGGGAAATTATTATCCCTCATATACAGCATACTCAGGGATCGTCTCGCAAACATATATTCTCAAAGCATGTAGGATGGGTGCGATGCAATGGTGCTTGAGCACACCACCTGACAATCCCCATGACAATCCCACACACAATGTTTTCTCCCCTTAGCTTGGTTTTACTTCTTTGCTGAGGCAAAATGGCTTGGGAAGCACTTAGAAGAAAATAGGGCTAAGTAACCCTCTGCCCACCAATTCTACCCTGTAAACACCCCCACCCCCTTCTTAAGAACAAAACAAAAAACAACCCATCCATAACAAAAGCTGAACCAAGTACCAAGATTTTAAGTCTTTTTTCCAAAGTTTGAGTGGCTATTTCCATAAACAGGGCAGTTTTGTTAGACGTTATGGACTAGTATTGCCACCCATCCACCCTTTCACTGTATTCATTTTGCAGCAGGATGCTTCAGTCAACACTAGGAAAGAACAAGCAAAGCTCAATGCAACCTGCGCAACACTATCTTCCCTTTTTATATTTAATGGAATTTCCAAAGTGCCAAACCCATGAGCATGAGAGGCCAACATGCTGCAGCTCTGAAGGAAGGAAACATACAATGACTCTGGAGAGTCATTTCACTTCCAAGATTACTTAAGCCACTGCCTATAATATTTACCAATCCAGGCAGCACAAAGTTTACTATCCTTTAGCTCTGGATAGAAGCAGTGGCAAAGCGAAGCCTTTACATACCTGAATCCTCAATATTACTGCATAGCTGGTGTTTTATGAATGAGAAGGGACACAGTAGCCAAGAAGTAGAGGGGGGGAACCAGTTTGTTTTTCATCCCGTTGTTATCAGGGCTACTTCCCACCATATGCACAATTGAAGATGTTCAGCTGTAATAAGTTATTGCTCTGTGTGGCACTTAAGGGGAAAGAGGAGAGGGCAGGGTCAAAGACCAAGTGCAGGGAGGTCCTTCCCTAGACAGCAAAGGGCCAGCCTCAATGTACAGGTCACCAACCCTTTGATAAGATCTTTGAAGTATTCTCTCGAAGAGTATTGACTGAACAAGGCATTTATTCCAGATCAAGTTGAGAACGTAGGCCTTTTATTAGTTTAAATGCACAAATCAATAATATTCTGCAGTCTGATAAGGCAATGCCTAGGGTATGGCATGCAATACCCTTCAAATCATCATCAGGCTAAATTGTTGGCAGTTTAATAGTTTAGCATTCTGTAGTACTGCTTAGTCATGTGTTTTTTTCACTAGTATGGTTTTTCAACAGCCTTATATCCAAGCTGTCCAGTTCAAATATGCACTGACCCAAGGCTGAGGTTGCCATGTGGTAAAAGCTGAGATGGCCATGACTTTACAAATTAATTGTACAACGTCCTTTAAACTGTGGTCTCCATAAAAGGTGTGTGTGATTAAATCCCAATGCAGTATCTATATGTCTATATGGCCTAAATTTTAAAGTAGGAAATGCACAAATTAGGGCTAAGTCATATTCAGTGGTGATATTGCTAGCAAAATTTAATGTACACTCATTTTCTTATTTCATTAAGCAGGCAGATATTTTTCACCCAGTTGTTTGTGATGTGTTGCAAACAATTCGAAGTTATTTGTTTTATAAAATATGTAAGTTTTCTTCTTTTTCCTATCCTGATAAAATTTCTGGGAGCAGCCCATTCTCAAATGTTATTTTCTTGTGCAAGCCAGTGCAAATTATTACACTTGGCATTGTGAATATTCTTTTTCTGAGTCATAGCACTTGCACACACACACACACACACACACACACACACACGATTGGCGGGTGCACAGTGCCAGCATAATTAGTCTTTTTTTTTTTAATGAAATGGAACCTAGATATATTCCACAGTGGAGTGCCAATAATAGAATTTAAGTGAAAGTAATTTCAAAGTGCAACAGTAGTTTACATATTAGTTATTGTATAATGGGGGAGAGGAATGCTCTGGCATTCTAGGTTAAATGCAATTAACATCCAGGCCTTTTGCAGGACTCTTGGGAAGAAATGATTGGTTTGGCAGGTTATTTCTCAGATTTTGATATTTCAAAAAAGAGAAGGAAACATATTATTTTAAGAATGCAGCATTGCTGGGATAATATTCTCACATGCTGTACTTTAAAGTATTCGACAAAATACACTTATAAAAAATCGGGAATATTTACTCATTAATTATTACTCAGAAGCTCAATTATGAGCTTGTATATGCCACTTGTATAATACCATGTATGAATAAAATATGGTGAATTTGAGTGTCAGACCTTTTCATTTAGCATTAAACCTCTGCCACTCAATCTGTGGAAAGATTACTTTGTATGGGGCGGGGGGGGGGGTGCAGGGATACGCATACCCCTAAACATTTTGTGAATCTAAGTTTGACCTCATTGAAGGCCAGTATTTCAATATGAGTAGGAAAATGAGAGTACTCCAAACATTTTTTAGGGGGGGAAAGCACTGGCTTTAAGACAAAGATGATAGATGATAGATAGATAGATAGATAGATAGATAGATAGATAGATAGATGGAAGGAAGGAAGGAAAGAAGGAAGACACAATTCTGTAATAATAAAATTATTCTTCTGTTTCATATTGACAGATTTATTTATATTTTTATACAGGTGTACCTTTCTTCCAGTAATTAAAAAGAGAGACTTCACTAGAAAACCACAACGTCTTTTTTATGAGAGAGTTGTTAGAAAGCAGTTAAACGTACCAAAAAGATATTCATTTTGTAACCACATAATTGTTTTCTGTTTACTATAATTGACATCTCAATTTATAGTAGGCAGCTTCCGGTTCCTTCATTTGTTTGTCCTCCCCCTCCCTTTTTTTTAACATTTCGTGGCTTAATATGCTATGCAAGAACCTATTGGACAATGCCCAGCAAAATATAAGAACATTTAAATAACAATGTTTATAGTACTCAAGAATGTTAAAAGTCCTATGCATTCATTACTTCAGAAATACTTGCAACTGTGTGGTTAAGGTAGGACAATACTATTGTCACCCCGATAGTGCAGATCAGAAACTGAGGCTGAGAGAGAGGCTTGACTAGGACCACCTCATGAACATATAGCTGAGGTGAGATTTGACTCAGAGACTCCTCAGACCACAACTACTGCAATCCATTGTTCTCATTAGTAGATTAGGTTTATTGAATGTTTTTGTACCAGCTGACAGGGACACTAATTATTAAACCTTTTATTTGAATGATTAATCTTCCCCATGTGGCAAATGAAAACAGTCTCCCCACCCCCACCCTAGTGGTGTAGTGGAGCAGAGACAAAGCACCATCAATTATTTCACAGGACAGATTATGATGTCATCTCCTCAAGTACTATTTGCTAATCCTCTGCAAATTAGCAAATTTAGCATTTCCTGGAAAGGAAGCCATCAAAAGCAGAGGGCGAGGTAGGTTGCATTAGACCAGGCTTCCTCAGCCTCGGCCCTCCAGATGTTTTGAGACTACAATTCCCATCATCCCTGACCACTGGTCCTACTAGCTAGGGATCATGGGAGTTGTAGGCCAAAAGCATCTGGAGAGGCAAGGTTGAGGAAGCCTGCATTAGACAGCATGGTTAAGGGTTAAGAGTATAACTGCCACTTTTATTAAAAAATAAAAACAACAACCAGAGTCTCTTTATTATGTTTAACCCAACTATCACAAAATAGCAAGCAAGCTTTTGAGTCCACCAGAACAGTTCATCAGGCTGGATGTTAAGCAAAGCAGGAGCAATTGGGAGTAAGAAGAAGAAAAGCCATAATATCCGCAACTGGTAAAATCACCATCATGATGATTTTTGTTGTTGGTTTAGTCTTTGAAGGGGGATGGCTGTGGGGGTCGTCAAGAAGAGCACTTCAAAACCCACCTCTACAGCACTTTAAGGTATAAAATTGAGCATTGCAACCACCAGAGGAATCAGCATGTTTGTTGCAGCAAAAACACTGAGTCCTGCAGCACTTTAAATATTTAACAAAATTCATGCTAGCACGAACTTCAGCAAATGCATATCAGCAAATAAAACACTATAAATGCCCGCCTTGCCCTGACTGCTTATCTGCCTGCTTCGTAACTACTGTTTCTGCCATTGCTTCCTCTGACTGGGAAACAAAGTACCTTACATCCAGGTGACTGGAAGAATGCACTGATTTAATCTCTGACCCTTAGCTTTGTTTCTCAACTGGAGGAGATGGCAGCAGTTGTGAGTGAGGGGCACAACTGATAAATTAATCTTCTGTTGGCTGGGCATTAAGAGACAGAGTTCATCACATTTACAGCTGATATGTTAAGTGTGCCTGCAGTTCCAGATATTAATTAATTTCAATAGCAAGACCTTCTACGTAGGGCTGCTTCCTAAGCCACTGTATTGTACCAATTATTAATGTAAAGTAAATGCTGTTCCTGGGACTGCTTTTAAAATATGCACATATTTATATTCTTTATAAGCGACTGCATTTCATTGTGGTGTGGCTTTTGTTTTGTTTTCCCCCCAGTAAACTTTTACTTTGTGGTATCCCACTGAAATCCTTGGAACAATGTGACCAGTAAGAATGTACTATGTGAGAGTGAAGAACCTGAGAAATGGCCATTAATTTGTAGACAGGGAGAATGTAACTTGATGATTTCAACTTTTGCATGCTTCTGAGCTCTCTGGGCTTCTCGTATATCCTCCACCCTTCATGAGGCCTACAGGGTTCCTATGATCATCTCTAATATTTTAAGGACAGAATTATGACTTTGGAGAACTGAAATGAGGCTCTTGTGCATTCTTTTCCAGTATATGTGGGAAATGAAGATATCAGGCATGTAGTAAGTAACAAAAGACTCTGGTCCATGTGTGCAAATGTGATAGGGAGAAAATTATGTTATGAGAATGGACGTAGTTATCAATCATGTGGCATGCCAAATCCTTGATGGTGAGCTAAGTAAGGCACCTGATGCCGGTTACTGAGTCCCGATGACAAGTCAGCTTTGCATTCCACCCCCCCGACCCGCTACAGTGTGAGCTTACTCATTTTTAAAATCGTAGCAAGAAACACATTTTCACAGACTGGAAGAAAAGTGGAAAGAATACCTGTGAGGAAAATTCTCAGGCAGTTTGCATGAATAGTGTTGTCTACGTGCTTATAATTCACACAAATATACCCACGTTTTATCAAACTTTGCATTTCAGTAAAATAACCTTTGGGGATAGGTTTCAGAATCTGCTGCAGCCAGGAATACTGGTGGCCATACCTGAGCTATGGCCATGCAATCCACAAGCTTTGCATACAGGAAACCCAGATTCAATCCTGGCACCTACAAACAGAGGAAGAAGAGGGCAATATCATTAGACAAAGCGAGATGGCTGCCTAATTCAGACAATGCTGAGGAGCAAGGAGCAGTGTCAAGGTGCAGCAGGACAGGATCTGTCCTGTCCTAAATTAGTCTGCTGCCCTCTGAGGCAGAGGTCATTATCCCATTGCCAATGTTGAAAATTCAGCTGCCAGACTGGTTGTCTTTTGTACCTAGAATGGTACCCAACATCTTGCCTTTCATTTCAGGTAGAAAAATGTCCTGGGCCAGTACTGGTAGGTAATGAGAATGACCTCTGCATGAAACCCTGGAGAGCTGCTGTCAATCACAGGACACTGTAAGAGTCTTGATGGACCAGCGGCCTAACTCGGTATAAGGCAGTTTTCTGTGTTCATATATGTCCAGACTCACTACACTTGATCTTAGCCAAAAGACTTCACCAACTGATGCTGAGCAAAATGTTGGACCTCCAGCCTATACAGTGGTATGTTGGGTTACAGACGCTTCAGGTTACAGACGCTTCAGGTTACAGACTCCGCTAACCCAGAAATAGTACCTTGGGTTAAGAACTTTGCTTCAGGATGAGAACAGAAATTGTGCAGTGGTGGCGCAGCAGCAGCGGGAGGCCCCATTAGCTAAAGTGGTACCTCAGGTTAAGACAGTTTCGGGTTATGAACGGACCTCCAGAACAAATTAAGTTCTTAACCCGAGGTACCACTGTAACTCCGAGAAGTCAAATGAGGGTTCTCCTGGCAGATTGTGACAAGGTATCACTGGTTTAGTAGCTCCCTTTTTAGCCACAATTTTACCCAAAAGGGTTCCCAATGAACAGGGTGACAAACAGGGTGAAGCAGAATATCTAAGCGCACACAATCACAGTGTGACCTTATTACCCTCAACAGCTTCACCCTTGTCCTTTTAATTATCCCAGTGACTTGAAATGTTTTATACTGTGATGCCAATATAGGTATTTGATTTGATTTGATTTGATTTATGTCCATACCCAGAGTGTGTGCTTCCAAAACAAGGTACCCAAGTTGAATTGTTGGAACTGGGATCTCACACCAGGTATGGTTTTCTCAAAAAGGCAAGGGATAGTAGGATGTCAATGTCAATTGAGAGGCAATTATTTATTGAGTGCCAATGAAGAAGTAACTAATGAAAGATTTGTGTAGCTCCGTTTTTCCACCAAGTAAAAGCAATTCAATAAATGAATCTCACTATATATATATATATATATATATATATATATATATATTATATATATATATATATATATATATATATATATTATATATATATATATATTATATATATATATTATATATATATATATATATATATATATATATATATATATATATATATATATCAGTGCAAGCTTCCAGATAATTTCCAAGAACTCCATAATACCTTATGGAGATATTGCCCTTGAGTAGCAAGCAAAAGTTCAATTTCTCCCAACATCTGCCCAATGTGATATCTTCATATTGTTCTTCAGTGTGCCCTCAAATGCCGCATAGCTTACTCACCTGAGCAAATGCTGCCATTGTGACATTCTTCTTCTTTCTGTGATAATTCCCCTACACCTGCTCCTGTGGATTTAACCTTCCACAGAACATATTCATGCCCTGCATGTTCTTAGCAGCTGGGGACGATCAAAGATTTATATCACTGCATTTTTAGTGCCCAGATTTGTTCTCTTATCTAAAAGGTGAATTAAGAC
This sequence comes from Podarcis cretensis, assembly GCF_951804945.1. Classification (NCBI taxonomy): domain Eukaryota; kingdom Metazoa; phylum Chordata; class Lepidosauria; order Squamata; family Lacertidae; genus Podarcis; species Podarcis cretensis. Next base: position 42,947,253 of record NC_137174.1, on the reverse strand, counting down.
TCCAGGAAAAGATCCAGCAAACCTATAAATCTGCAGCCAAAAACTCTTCCCCTCTATCCTATGGAAACCTTTGATTTTTTTCTATTGATTAATAAATATCTCTTTGATAGAAAGAGGCCAGAACTGAAACCACACTCCCAACACTTCTGCAAGTTCATTGTGCTTGAGACTAAATTAGGCTGTGATTTTTATTAATATTTTAAATTGTGGCTCTCTGCTCTTACCTTGTTAACCTTCACAACAAATTCGACATTAGATTATTGCTGCTGTTATTTTGCAAAGGTGGAATTATGCAGTAGTGACTTGCACCGAAGCTGGAACAGAAAGAATGCTCTGCTCCTTGGTGTAAATCTACCGTTCTGTCTATTGGACTGCAGAGCTCTCAATCAGTTAATGAGACAATAAACTGCATTTGAAAATTATCAAAGGGGGGAGAAAAATTTCAGTGAAATTTCTCCTGGAGAGGGTGCGGGGTTTTTCTTGCATCTCACTTTCAAGGTGACCAAGTCGTGTTTGTGAGTATCCTTTCTATCATCTACAAACCTTCCTGGGTACTTGCACTTCCTGAAACCACATGACATCATTGCCTGGGTTTTTCTGCCTAAGAGCAGAAGGCAGGGATGCTTCCGACTGTGCCTCACTGCTGTTTGTTGTTACTGTATTTTTTTAGGTGATTTTTTTTCCCCTTTCAGTTTTGGAGAAATGTTTAATTGGAAGTTAAATAGGAAGTTAAATACGCACCACCCATGGACACATTGTAACAATAAAATAAGCTCACTGCTATACCCACTCTCACTGAAAGTATTTCTTTCATGTCAACGCTTTGCTAGCTAGCTGCAGAAGCAATCCAGTCTGGAGAGGCTTTCAGCTCACCTCTGAAAAGAGGCTGTCCTTCAGTTTTCACTCAGCCTTCCAAAAATGAAATTTGTGCAGAAGTTACAGGGACCGATGTGGATTCAAACTCTGCTATATGTGAGGGTATGCTTCATTTTATGAATAAATGCTGCTGCTGCTACATTATCCTAGAAGTCTTTTAAAGAAATTTATGTGAATAGTGCACAACTGTCAGTCTATGAATCTAAGCTGAATACTTTCACATTTCAGTTTCAAAATCACAAGATTGTGCTTTTGAAAGGACATGGATATGATTCCCCCCCCCAAAAAAAACACTTTTAATTGTGGGGATAATTGCTTATTTAAAATTCTACCCATTGTCATTCCCTATTTATGGATGGATTTGTGCAATTATTTTCTTCTAGCCCATGCTTTTACTTGAATTAGTCACGTGACCCCAGCAACCTGAAAATCATGCAGTGAACATCACAGTGCAAGGAAGCTAGCTAGATGTGCTTACATGAGGATATCAGTGATTCTAGTCAATTGTAGATTACATAGTAAGCAGCTGTCATCACAGTGCCATATGATGGTAGCACTGTTAGTAAACAAAGCTGAGAGAGAGAGAGAGCAGACAGCATAAATGCAGAGATGAATATTTTTGTAAGCATTGCTAAAACCCGATGGAAGACAGAGGAGAGTATTTTCCTGCACTGCCTCCTTTATTCACTGACAAACACACTAAACCAAATGTGTGGAGGGGTGGGGACAAGGAACCTTAAGGGAGAGACACCTACTTGTGGGGGAGCTAGTAGCATTTTAGCATCTTATTTGACATGCATCACCAGACTGGAAGTCCATGCAAGTTGTTGCTTAGATCTAAACACACACTTGTTCCGCAAGCCCAAGGAAGATTTGGATTTGTAACCTCTTCTGAAAGTGAGGGACAATTCCAAAGTGGTTTGTGATAAGGGATTGGGATATACCATTCAAAGGGTCCTTTGGGTCCTGTCCTCAGTATTTTTTCAGTAGCTCAGCCTAGTATGTCTGAGCAAGCTCTTCCAGATTTTCTTCCCCAAACAGTAACAGTAAGATCAAGCTTCTGATACAATTTCAGTCAAGAATAGGTGCCTGTTCCACCCCCCCACACACTGAAAATGCTGTAGATGTAATATCTATTATAAAGTTCAAGACGAGGAACCTGGTGCCTGCCAGACCTTGCTGGACAACATCATCCCGTGTCGTTTGCCATGCTGGGTGGGGCTGAGGGAGAGTTCAAAAACATTGGGGTGGACACAGGTTAGTGAGCTAGCTATACTACAAGCATGATAAGGATTATTATCCACAAGCTTCCTTATTCCTTTAGTGAACTTGGTACATAAGGGGTGTGTGTTCTGGTACCTTTATTTTTAACTCTATTTCGAAATAAAATAAAATTCCACAATAAAGCTCTCTTAAAAAGGGAAATAGAAAATAGTAAGAGGATTTTGTCAAACTAGCATTATTGAGTGGGAGGGGCAGTGGCGTAGCGTGGGGGGTGCAGGGGGCCAGCCACACCGGGCGCAACATCTGGGGGGGCGCGCTCACCGCCTCCGGAGTCACCGAAGAGCCTTGGGCGCAGGCTGTAGCAGAGCCCCATGTCTCGCGGAACCGACGAGCTGTGTGCGCGTCCGGGCTGAAGGCGTCCGGCAGGCAGCGGCTCTCAGCGCTCGCCGTGGTCCCCGCGCATCAGGGCTGCGGAGGGCGTGCCAGGCAGCCCCTCCTCACAGCCCCGCCGCCGCCGCCGCTGCTGCTGCAGCTGCTGGGCCATGTTGCATTTTCCTCGCCTCTCTGCCCTCCTCCTCCGGGCAAGCGGCGTCGTTTGGGCGGCAGCGCCAGCGGCAACTCGCCTCAGATCACCTGACATGGACCCGCCGCCGCCGCCGTGGCTACCTTACCGTAAATACCACAGCCCAGGCAGCAGCAAGAAGAAGCTCGCAGCGGCGGCAGGTTAGGGGTTAGGGGCGCAAATTACTTGCCTTGCCCCAGGTTAGGGGGCGCAAATTACTTGCCTTGCCCCGGGTTAGGGGGCGCAAATTACTTGCCTTGCCCCGGGTGCTGACAACCCACGCTACGCCGCTGGGAGGGGCTGTCATTTCAGAAACCTTGTAACGCTTTATTGATAGGAAATGCTAAATGCCGTTGTTGATACTGCAGAAATATCAATGGAATAAACCCGTTTAGCTTAGATATTAGAAATGAAATGCCTTCCTGCTGGTTCTAAACATTTATTTCAAAAAATGAACTCGGATGAGGGGGAAAGAAAAATCTCCCTGACATTATCATGACCCAGTTCTATAATTTGTCCAATTCCTCTCTATGCAATAAAACTTCAACTGCTGAACTGCTGAATCTTTTTTATTTCAATGTCTTACGTGCTGCACCTTTCATTTGAACATTGCCTCAAATAACAACCATCTTTCATGTCTGTTGTTCAAATCTACAAGTGAAAAGACACTCTGCCACTATGCAGCTCATTTTGCTTGTAACATGTTGGGTTTTATTAATTTCTGTTAGCTTCGGAGAATAATTTGTGATTTTCAGACGCAGAGAAGAGCAGTAAATCTGCATTTTGAGCAGTACCTATTGACAGCATCTGTTGCTGTTTAGACAGTGAGATGTCTGTTGCTGCTGCAGGAAAATATAACAGCAATGCAGATACTTTACAGTACCAAAACCTAGCTCCAGGCTACACATCCCCAGATAAAAGACGGCAGCTTCATTGAAGAAACAAGAGATTTGTCAGTGCTGGCCTTTGAAGCATGCTGCGATATGCCTTGCTATGAAAGGGTTAAAAGGCATACTGCACTGATCAGTTGCCCTGGACTGTGACACCTTAGCGCAGACAGCTTGCCTGTGGTCAGTTGCCGTCTTGTAATTTCATTAGGGTGTAAGACCCAAATGCAGAATTAGCCATTGCCTGCGCAGAATTATGTTAAACATGGCCCAGACTGAAAATCAATATTCAGCTTAAGTAACTGGCCCTCCAGTAATTTAATGAAGCTAAATTGCATTACACGGAGGTAAGGTGGTGGGGGACCATTTTGTCTCAAACCTTCCATTATACAAGGGCTGTACAGCTGTATGCCTAAAGAGAAATTAAGCACACAAGGTTGTGGCTTCTGAAAATCAGAACTGCACTTTACTCTCTGTTTTCTTAATTTAAAACTATAGTAAATAATTTGAAGGTTTATAATTTAGGGATGCTGTAAAAAAAAAGAAAAAAAGAAAATTTGCTGCCGGAATATAAAAGGATTTCATTATAAACCTTGCAAGAAAAATGAAACAAAATGAAAAAGACACTAATGGCTAGATGTTTACTTTAAAAATGTGATTCTAAAGAGTTTAAAATTTATGACATCTCTACACTGAATTAATTAAATTCATGATCTGAACAAGGACAGAAATGCTACCTTGGAGCTATCTTTTAAAAGTGCTGCGTGCGTTCATATCAAAATAGGAATCTTTAAAACGCAAGGCTTTGATTTATTGGCAATTCATGCATGCCTTATTGTGCTCTTTAGTAGCAGCCTTGTCAAAGTTTCATCAAGTTCCCGAAACCTTTGCTTAAACTGTCCTATTAAAAACTGAACTTCTACACTCGCAGCAATTGTACTAAAAATTCCAAATCAACTCCATCTGAAGAGTCTCATCATGACATCCAGGACTTTCTAACTTTTGTTAAAGCTGATTGACAAGAACAAAGATGCAGTCACATTATGCGGAGCTTCAACAGCACCCTCTTTTATTTATTATTCAGCTACAAAACTTCAGCTGGAAGAAACACTTCAGAGTTTCTTTTTTGTGAGTGTCAAGTAGATAGGATGAGATTGACAATAATTCAATTGCTGTGTGGTATGAAGTGATGCTGATTAGAGGTTATTTTCACCTAAATCATTTGTCACAGTGCCTTATAGGAATGGTAGCACAGACTTTAACCATGTGTAGCTGCGCTGGCACCTTTGGGAAAATGCAAGCGGTAGAGTATATATTGTTGGAAAAAAGAGGAGGGAAGCAAAATGATTTGCATGCTCAATCACTGTTTTCCCTGCTTGTCATACCCTCCTAATACTCTTCATCGGCTGTAATTTTCTTCTCCTATTTTAACACTCATGTGGCTTGCTGGTGTAGAATATAAAATCTAATGAAAATGGCTTAACGACAAATGGCTGCAACCAGACCTAATTAACATATTAATATCACACATTGCAAAAGAAAATGGCAGCAAGTGGCTATGCCACTTTTAGGGAAATTTACTGAAATGGGCAGTGTGCTATCTCACAAAAGCAGGTAGCTGGTTTGAGGATACCGGTCAACTCTTTCAACAACATATCCGAGACTTGCAGCACAACCCTGTGCATGTTGACTCTGAACTCATTTGGGTTTGGCTGCTATCCTAACATCATTTACTTGGGAGTTAGCTTTCTTGAATTCAGTAAGTCCTGTTGAATTACTTGGGAGCCAGTCTGGTGCTCCGACCGGTGTCTTTGCACCATGCCAACTTCATTGCCTCGACCCTCACCTCCTACCTCTTTGTAAGCAGCAGTCATGCAACAGGTAATTGGTGCTGCCCCACCATGGCATCTACTGCAGCATAGGAGGCTTTCTGTACATCTTTTCACATACTTCCAAAATGGCAACCTTCACAGTGAAAGTCAAACCTCATAAAAAATTGGTGCAGAATTGTAGATGCTCTCTCCCTTCCTCCCGTTCCCCCCCTCTCTCTTTCTCTTTCTCTTTCTCTTTCTCTTTCTCCCCCTCTCTCTTTTTCTAGCCAAGATCCAGGACAAGACTAAAGCTAGTAGGATCAGGGGATGCTTGGGACTTTAATTTAGGGTGGAAATTCTGGTGTGAACTGCCCTGACGCGCATCTCTTGGACTTATGCGCAGCTTGCAATTTAAATATTTATCAGATTTTGCACTTCTCCAAATGTTCTTGGCCATTTAGAAATATGTGGCTTGAGATAAAATATATTTTTCATATACATATTTAAACCTATATGTAAAAAGTTAATTTTCTTACAAAAAAATCTTAGGTTGATGTAGAAATGGGTCAGAGCAGAAATATATAGTAGCACATGTGAAAGTGACATGGACTGTAAACAACAGATTCACCCATCACTTAAATGGGATATGGTTGCACATTTGGTCTCTTCCCTGGTCCCTAGTTTTTATTTTAGCTTTTCCTTTATAGGAAAGAAATGAAAATTAAAAGGCCACTGATTACTGAAACAGGGGGCCAACACCTCCATTGCATATAAGTGCTGACTGGAATATGCGTTATCCCTAATGGCACACAATGTTATTCATGTTCTTCTATATTCCTGCATAATGCTATACATAGTGTTCTGCCAACACTAGCATCGCTGTAACTTACCCAGACGAGGCAGAGGTGTGCAAGGTGGCATGAGATCCGGGCCAAGTGGACACGCTGGCAAAACCAATCTGGTGATCCTGCTGGTATGCGTGTAGAGTCTCAACGTCATCACTGAGTCCCACCCTGACCCAGCATCACCCAGTGGCATCTGTGTCAGGAGGGTGGTTCCACTCCACCACACTGGATCCAAGTGCAAGCACATGAACATTGAATCGCCATGTAGGGTTAGGGTTAAAACAGGAATGTCGGTCAAAAGAGAGCCCGTAGCCATGGTCAAGCACAATTCAGCAGTGCTCCTGGGCCTGAACACAGCAGTGCTAAAATGTAGTCCTTGTTTTCATCTGTGAAATGTCAAAGGGGTATGCATCATGAAGTGGCTTATCTAACTGGGAGTCTCGGCCCTGGCACCATATTCTTTGCACACCGCTGGGACAGTTACAAGCAGAGAGGAACAGTGCCAGGGTGTTCTAGTGGTTAGAGTGCCAAATCAGGTAAGGGGAGACCTTAGTTCAAATCCCCATTAAGCCATGAAGCTCACCCCATTATCTGTCAGCCTAATGGTTACTGTGAGCATAAAACATAGTAAACCATGTATGCCACTATGAGCTCCTTATAAGAAAGGTGGGGTACCATGGCCTGAATTTTGTAGTGTAAAAGCAACACCACCACCACCAGACATAAGATATACTACAACATTTAACCCACTAGGGAGTAGATGACTTGGGGAGCCAAAGGGATCCATTCTGGCGCTATATCTGAGTGCTGATTGCAGCCTAATTGCTTGGTAAAGGCTGAGCTGGTCACACATTTCCTGATCCCTACTAAGCCTGCAGCTTAACTACCTGCCTCTCTACAGGCTACCAGCCATGCAAAAGCACCCTGGCCTCTAACATGTAGAAATGTGTTAAAATTAACCCGGTTTTTAATTTGCTTAATTATGTTTTCTTTTAGCAGTACCAGCATGTTAAATGGTAACAGATCTGACCATTCAACCAGACCTCTTGCAGGCCAATCAAATCCATAAATATACACCAAGCCAAAACAATGAAGAGGCACATCTCAGTTAGTTTATATTTTGAAGCGTAGGAGGCTGGCTTTGCAACCAGAAGGGCTAGACATTTCATTTAAAAACAAAATGAATTATTAGAATCTTGAGGAAATAGTAAATTGCACCAAAAATCTGCAGGGACCCCCTAAATCCTTTGCATTTGTCAATTCTCCACACCCACAGATTTCTATTGTCGTTGGTAATAACGCTGCTCTGCCAGCTGAGTCATTTCTCAGGCTGTATGTTTGCGAAGTGCCATTTGTGTACAATTAATATCCCTGACACTGTTCCCACCAAAGTCAATTGCATAATTTCAGTTGGCTTTGTTGGGAAATAGAATAGCTGCAAGCAGCAGTCACAGCATCTATGCTTTGACTCTCCAATAAGCCTAAATGTGCATGAGAACAAATGTGTGTTTTTCTATGGAACGTTGTCTAGCAAGATCAATCCATGCTGTACAATTTTGGCTCACTGTAGGTTGGGCAAGCATTTCTGACGTTTCTGGTGAACATCTTCTCTGTCAACTATCAAATGGTTACCAGGCATTTTAGGGATGCTATTTGCTAATTGTTTGTTCACAATTGGTGAGTGCTTGCTCCACGGATAACTGACCTAGGACCCACTTTCTCAAATTACAGATATTCATTATGCCATGGTCCTATACAGACCTGCCTTCTTATGGAGATCTGCAAGTGAGACCCTCTTGTTTATCATGCAAAGAGAAGATGTCCATCTTGTGGTGATCAGGGGGAGGGCCTTCACTACTGCAGCATCCATCCTATGGCAGCATCTCACCTCAAAGATCTTTCAAGTGCCAACAGTAATGTGCTTTCGGTGCTTGTTGAAAACTTACTTATTTACTCAGGCCTTTGGAGCCTATAAGGATGAACTGCTGCACTTTAGCTAGTTATGGATATTGCTTTCATTTATCATTAATGGATATGTATTTTACCTGGTTGTAAACCACCTTAATACGTCCAAATGATGGGGAGCATATAAATGGTTTTAAATAAATTAAGAGTAAGTCACAACCAGACATCAAAATGGTAGTAAGTATGTTGAATATTGTAAAGTGGAGTGTATTTTTAAGCAGCCTATTCCTCGAGTTATTCTTGAATGATAAACGATAGTTCCTTTGGGGATTTTTATTCAAAATTGTGGCTAAAATAAAATAATTTTTCTGAAATGCCTTGACTGTTTAGTTTAGTTTAACCATTCTGGCCCTGTTTACATTTAGCATTTGGCCGATGTCAAACTGTACAAATGAGAGCAGTTTTAAGTGTTCCTTTCAGCGCTCATTGCTTTTGCTCTCTGATTTCTCTTGATGACGATGTGTTGTCAATGCTGAATACCGGAACTGTTGCTGAGCAGGAACAGCTGGAAGTATTAAAATTTCTCCAGTAATTCAAACCAGCAGTGACTTCATTTTTAAACTTTTTGTGCAGCATGAATCATAGTTGTGGCTATAGACAAGAATATGGGAGGTTACCAAAGACGTCACCAATTCTCCTATTAAATATCCTGGCACTAAGGTTCTAATTGTGGGGAACTGTATGGCAAATTGAATAGGAATGCAAAAAAGGAAAGTACTAGCTTCACAAAGAATTTCACAGTGGCGGAAATAATATTACAAATTAATGCTAGATATATATATATCGGAATTTCTCTCTAGATTTTGGAATTACAGATTAGCTAGACTTTCTTCCAAAGTGGAACCAATCCATTTAATAACATCTTTTATTTGAAGGGGCCAGCAGCATGATTTTTGTAGAGGCTGCTGCTGTGCATGTGATGTCTGCCACATGCAAGCTTTCTTCAGTTTCCCCAATCCTACCCACACCCCAACCCCACACTCTCCTCTACAAATGTATGTTGATATAACATTGCAAAAAGCAATCTTGACGTCACTGTATGTATGACTTCACCAGGCTTCATCAGTTGCTTCTTCTCTAGGGACTTTTAACTCTGCTGAGCTATAGCTTTTCCACAATGAGCTGGAAGCAGTATTATAAATGTGATGCCATGCTGCACTTAATATTGCACTGTATAACCTGGCAGTGCTTAGTCCAATGGGCAGTGTTTACTCAGAAGTACTGGCTGAGGGAGCCGGCGTACAGCTTCTGGGTCATGTGGCCAGCATGACTAAGCCACTTCTGGCGAACCAGAGCAGCGCACGGAAACGCCATTCACCTTCCCGCCTATTTATTTACTTGCACTTTGACGTGCTTTCGAACTGCTAGGTTGGCAGGAGCAGGGACCGAGCAACGGGAGCTCACTCCGTTGTGGGGATTTGAACCGCCGACCTTCTGATCAGAAAGCCCTAGGCTCTGTGGTTCAACCCACAGCGCCACCTGCGTCCTTTTTAGCGAATACTAAATTATAACTTGAATTAGAAACTTATTCCCTGTGGGACCGCCATCTCTGCCTACTTGCCCCAATCCATCTAAACAGATGCCACATCATGACCTAGCTTCTAATACCTCTGGACCAACATGAGGAATATTCAAAATGTGGCATTGCCAAAAAACACGGTGGCCCACACGACAGCTAACTAAAGCTGCTCCTGTGTGTTTTAAGTAGCCAGGGAAATTTTCTGGAAAATGCTGCCAAAAATGGCCTTTGTCCAGCAGTAAATTATGTTGATTTGTAGCATCCAAGTGCACAGCGGAATGATGAGGAATACGTGCCAACATGCTCCATATTGCTTTATTTACATTTCAAAGCTGGTAGATTACAGAAAACCATCTTGTCTCTGCCGGAGCAGAAAACTGCATCCTCTCTCCTCTGAAGCTCAGAGAGAATCACACTGTGTGAGAACAGTGAAAAACAGGAAACCAGTGTACGTCACATCCAGCCTCCCCTTTCCCGTGGGAAACATAACAGTAATGCTGTCTGTGGAATGTAAACATTGTCTTGTGACAAGCCTTTCGCTGCACAGTGAAGAGAGCAGAAACCAACATCCTCCCCCTTTCTGTGAACACCACTGGGCAGCGTGTTCGTACAATATCAGTACAAACCCAACTTCTGCACATAGGTACAGTGTTGATCCCTTGATACAATCTTGGACAATACATCAGCAGGAATTTCATTACCTGGCATATAGGACACCGTTACGAGTCCCTTCTGAATACGCTCCCTAGCATGTTGCACCTTCAATTGCAAGTGCTTCGTGCTTTGCTTACAACCTTCAGAATTCAGCAAAGCTTTGTTGTCCTGGTAAACCTGGATTGGACATTTGACAGGAATTTTCATGTCTTTGCACAATTGTAACAACCATTCACAATCCTTAAGTGAATAAGACAGTGCATTCAGTTCAGCTTCACAAGTACTTAAGCTAACTGTTGTTTGCTTCTTGCATGACCAATCAAATAGACCCTGATTGTACATATAGCAAACTCCAGACGTGCTTTTCCTGTCTGTAGTGTCACTTCCAAAACTTGCATCTGCAAATATCTCAAGACCACCAGACTTCTGATTGTTAAATCTCAGTCTGTAATGCATAGTGCCTTTCAAATACCGCGCTATGCGTTTCAGAGCTTTCCAATCCTTAACAGTAGGATTGTTGACTTGTCTGCTTAGCAAATTACAGCTAACAGCAATGTCTGGTCTTGAACATCTGGCAATGAAGTTTAGCTTGCCTAGCACACTTCTGTACAGTGTAGTGTCAGAAAATGCTTCTTCAGTGTCATCTACCTGATAACCTGTTATCATTGGTGTGTCTACAGGGTTAGCATCCATCAGGTTTAGTTTGCCTAACACATCAGCAATTTTCCGTGACTGGTGTACTAGAATGTTACCATCTTGATCTCTCTCTATTTCCAGAGATAGGTAGTTGTTTACCTCACCAAGATCTTTCATGTCAAAGTGCTCTTTCAGTTGAGCTAGGGCGTTATTGTACATTGTGACATCATCCCAAAAGAATAAAAGATCATCAACATAAAATAAACAATACAGTTTCTTTTGCCCCTCCTCTTTGACAAATACACATGGATCAGCTTTCCCTTGCTGAAAACCTAGAGAAAACAATACTTCAGTGAGTTTTGTGTGCCAACACCGTGCACTTTGCTTGAGACCATAAAGGGACTTTTTCAGAGCACAAACAAATCCCTGTTTTACCTGTACGCCATCAGGTGGAAGCATATAAAGTGATTCATCTAGAGATCCGTACAGAAAAGCTGTATTCACATCATGGTGACTAATGTGTAGATTCTCCTCTGCAGCTAGCTTGAGCATAAGCCTAATGCTCTCATACCTCACTGTGGGTGAGTAGGTCTCGTGATAGTCTTCACCTGGTACCTGTGCAAAACCTCTGGCTACCAATCTGGCTTTGTGTCTGACTATCTTGCCATTTTGATCAGTCTTCGCTTTGAAGACCCATTTGCTTCCAAGCAGTTTCATTCCTGGAACTACTGGAACAAGTTCCCATGTTTTGTTCCTTTCCAAGGAATCAAGCTCAGCCTTCATGGCATTTAACCATGGTTCAGCTTCCTTTGAATCCAAATCCTGGATTTCTTGGAAACTTGAAGGTTCAAATACCTTCTTGGAGCTTTTAACAGCTGTTACTGCTATCTTAGCAAACTCATCAGCAAATCTCTTTGGAGGTCTGCCTTTTGTGGCTCTCTGTGACCTGCGAATTAGCCGTAGGTCTTCAACACTCTCCTCTTCCTTCTTTGGAGAAAAGCGACCTATTGTGAACAATGGTTCCTCCAATTCTTGATCAGAGCTTTCAGAGGGTCGCATAGAGGCTTTCGCACTCTTGAAATCCTCTGAATCACCTGATTCAGTTTCAGACTCAGAATCAGAACTTTCATCAGTGGGTGTGGGTTGCTGTGGTTGCTTTTGACTATCCTCAGTCTCATCACTGTCATCAGGATAACATTGGAAAATTCCCACATTCTCCCCCCACTTGGTATTGTACTCAACACTTCTTGTGAGCTTAATTGTCTTTGAGTCAGTCATCCTTATTCTGTAAGAACCTTTCTCATAACCTAGAAAGATACCATGCAAACCACGCTTGTCTAACTTGGAGTTTTGTGGTGAGTGAACCCACATGTCAGAACCAAAAATTTTCATGTGTTTGATGTATGGCTTCTTGCCAAACATCTTCTCATAGGGGGTACAACCAATCGCTGAAGATAACCTGCGATTATAACTGTAAGTGAAACATGAGAGAGCTTCGGCCCAATAACTCTCTGGAAGATTGGCATCATGCAGCAAGGTTTTTAACCCTTGAAGCAATGTTTGATTTGCTCGTTCCGCAAGACCATTCTGCCATGGCGAGCGAGGACTAGACAAATCGTGTTGAATTCCTTTCTCAGACAGAAAAGCTTCAAACTGCTGAGAAGTGAATTCTCCTCCGCGATCTGTGAAAAGAATTTTTACCTTCTTACCATGCACATTTTCCAACCAAGCACAGAATTCCTTGAACCTAGGAAAAGCCTCTGATTTCTGCTTGAGATTGTACACATAAATATACCTGGAAAATGCATCAATGAGAACCATGAAATACCTATTACCACCCAAAGAGGGCGCTAGTGGTCCAACCAAATCAGCATGAACAATTTGGTATGGTTCTGTAGCTTGCCTACTAGACACCTTACCTTTCGCAGCCATTTTCACCTTGTTTGCTGCGCATGCCTTACACTTCATGTGGTACCTGCAGGGTTTAATAGTCATACCTTCAACCAAGGCAGGCATTTTAGATACTGCCTCAAAACCCAAATGTCCAAATTTTCGATGAAAATCATGAATACATTCTGCATGCAAACATTTGTTAGAACCTGCAATGCAACAAGTGTCATCCTGCACAACATCATCATAATACAAAACATACAAACGATCAACATATTCAGCATACATTACATAATCATTTTTCTTTGTGATGATGCACCTTTTGTTCTTAAAGGAAACGTCAATTTTCCGCTCATTCAGCTGTCCAACGCTGAGCAAATTATGTTTGGCATCTGGCACATAAAGTACATTCTGTATCGATAAGTCCAAACTGTGAAGAACAACAGTTCCGTAGCCTTTACTGGGAATTGTGTGGTCATCCGCCTGGTGAATCGCACCTTCCTGCGGTGTAAAAGACACGAACAGTCGCTTATCGTTGCACATGTGGTGCGTTGCAGCCGAATCAACAACGAAGAAAGATCTAGACGTCTTCTGGACCTCTGCGACTTTTGGAGTAAAGCGTGAGACCATTGCCTTGTGCTGCGTTGTCCTGGACACCGGACCTTTGCCTTTGCCTCGGCCTTTTCCATGCGATGAGCTTTCGCTGCGCTGCTCTGTCTTGGCCCTGGGATATTTGCATTCCCTCTTCATATGGCCTAGACGTCCACACGAGTAGCATTTCACTGCCTTCAGAGCTTTAGCGCCATCTGGTGGTTCCACTGCACTCTGGGATGACGACTGTGAAGTCTCCCCTTTCCCATGCAGCTATCACCCTGGCAATCTGCTTCATTCTGAATCATGGCAGTATCACAAGCTACTCTGAGCTGAGCATGTGGCTGATTGGCATCAGATTCCCCACTTGCATCAGCCAGCCTTCTGCAGCTAGCCATCTTATGCAGCTTGTTAAAATAAAACATAGTAGATTCAGCTTCTGTCCTCAAGTGAGCCTCTCTCAAAGCGCCCCAAATTTCTCTGGCTGAGGTCTTATCACGCAATAGACAGAGCTCTTCTGGGGATACTATCAATGTAAGAGTTCCCCTTGCTTTGGAATCTTTAGCCTTCCATGCATCTGTAACTGGAGCTGGGGGGGTGTCTGTAATAACTTCAAACAGACCCTCTTTCCACAGAATAGCCTCTGCATAGATAACCCAGTCCGTATAATTTTTCTTATTGAGCTTGGGAATCCCACAAGCATCCTGAAGGGCCATCATGACTCTGGCATTAGCCTTCTGCGTCATCTCTGCTGCTTTAAACAAGCTGCTTTATACAAGCTGCATCTCTGCTGCTTCAAGCCTCATTCCAAAGGCAAGTTCAAAACAGCTTTCTCTCTGCCCTAAATCATGCTGCGTCACTGTTATCAGCAGCTGCTTCAGCCCAAAAGCACTTTTAAAAGTTACTTTCGATTCCCCAGCATAGGCATAGCCGCTGCCTGTAGCCGGCAAACGGACATAAAAGTTCAAAATCCAGCCATAAAGCCATTAAATAGAAGCTGGCAGGCTGCCCGGAGCAGTAGCACATACCTCATCAATCATCTTGACGCGCAGATACCGTCCGATCCGTCCCTTTGCATTCCGATCCTTTTGCCAGCATCAGATGACTGCGTCTTTGCTCCTTTGCCAGGAGCCCGATTCGACTTCTGGGCCCATAACCAAAATGTTGATTTGTAGCATCCAAGTGCACAGCGGAATGATGAGGAATACGTGCCAACATGCTCCATATTGCTTTATTTACATTTCAAAGCTGGTAGATTACAGAAAACCATCTTGTCTCTGCCGGAGCAGAAAACTGCATCCTCTCTCCTCTGAAGCTCAGAGAGAATCACACTGTGTGAGAACAGTGAAAAACAGGAAACCAGTGTACGTCACATCCAGCCTCCCCTTTCCCGTGGGAAACATAACAGTAATGCTGTCTGTGGAATGTAAACATTGTCTTGTGACAAGCCTTTCGCTGCACAGTGAAGAGAGCAGAAACCAACAAATTATATATGTAATAAATATGCAGGTACAGTATATTTTGCCACATTGCTTCTGGGGCAGGTGATTTTTCATATGAAGAATGGGAGGATTAGACCTGACACAAATAGCACTGTGCTCCTGGTTTGAATCAGGCTCTTCCAGGGCTGTCTTTAAAGAAGCAAGAGATGCTATTCCCAAATACATCATATCTAAGTTTGGTTACTAGGGGCCATTCTCACAATTACCTCAGGAAAAGTCAGTGGGATAATGTCTTTCTGCTCTAGTAGCTTCTGACGTCCAAGCCAACTTGTCAAAGTTGACCTGGGTAAGCTTTAGGTACCGTATTTTTCCCTCTATAACACGCAGATTTTTTCTCCTAAAAAGTAAGGGGAAATGTCTGTGCGTGTTATAGAGCGAATGTGTGGTCCCTGGAGCCGTTTGTCCCAAGTGCATGGCAAAAATCAGGCAAAAATCATATTGCGTCGTCACGGAGGAGAGGAGGCTGCTGCTTTCCTGCATTCTGCCTCAGGGTCTTACTGCCCACCCTGTTCTGTTTCGGTTGCTGTTTTCTCAGACGGAACAAAGAGCAGTGAAATCCCCTCCCCTCCAGGCAACCCCTCCCCTCCAGGCAAGTAGAGAGGAAAGCAGAGCGTCCGTGGCTCCGGTGCTGCTGCTGCGTCTGGGGACTCGGCAGGCAGCGGAAAACATGCAGATGAGAGAGAGAGAGAGAGGGCTGGCTTGAGTGGGTGGGTGGACTTTTGCCTTCCTCCCCACCCCCCTTTAAACCCCTCTCCTGCATTCTTAGCCAGCTGCTTCTCCGCACACCCCTCTCGTGCTCCTTGTCCCTTCTATATTTTTCCTTCCCTCCCCACTTAAAACGTGGTTACAAAGCACGGATCCACATGGATCCTCAGGATCTTTGCATTGGGTCACCCCAAATTCACCATCAGATCACATAGCATGTCCATGGCTACAGCCTGCCCCCCAAAAATCACGTACCCACTGTTGCCTGGGGCTGCAATGGTGCAAAAACGTGGTTACAAAGCATGATCCACATGGATCCTCAGGATCTTTGCATTGGGTCAGCCCAAATTCACCATTAGAGCACGTAGCATGTCCATGGCTACAGCCTGCCCCCCCCCAAAATCACGCACCCACTGTTGCCTGGGGCTGCAATGGTGCAAAAATGTGGTTACAAAGCATGGATCTACATGGATCCTCAGGATCTTTGCATTGGGTCATCCCAAATTCACCATCAGAACACATAGCATGTCCATGGCTACAGCCTGCCCCCCAAAAATCACACACCCACTGTTGCCTGGGGCTGCAATGGTGCAAAAACGTGGTTACAAAGCATGGATCCACAGGGATTCTCAGGATTTTTGCATTGGGTCACCCCAAATTCACCATCAGATCACATGTCTGTGGCCACAGCATGAAGCACAAAAATGATACATCCACTGTTTCATTCAGAATGTTTTTTCCCTTGTTTTCCTCCTCTAAAAACGATGTGCGTGTTATGGTCAGGTGCGTGTTATAGAGCGAAAAATACGGTACATTTACCGCAAAACCTTGTTCACACTGGCATGCCAAATTGACTCTAGCAAAAAATTGTTTAAGCATGTGCCACTGGCATGCACAGCATGGGCTGACACAGGGAGAAGTCTGGCATACACTGAACCCAGATCATAGTTACTCCAGGTTGAGTCACTCATGAAAACAGGCCCTTTATACTGCATATGTATGCTTAGAGTGATGGCAAAGCAGTCTTCAGACGTTTCCATAAACAACGGATACCCAAGGAATTTGGGCCACCTTTTGTCAGTATTTCACTGGAGTGGCGCAAAAATGATCTTACTGAAGGTAAGACCCACCCAAAGGGTCTTACAATTTTGTGTGTCCCCCCCCCCCAAAGTTGCCCAAGACACACACACCCCTTTTAAGAAAAGACAAATGTTCTTAGAAAAGAGGCTGAGGGATATTCCCCTACCCTGTTTTTAACACTCTGCTACTGTGTTACATGAAACTCCCAAACAGGATCGGTTCATGAAGTTCCCTTCCTGCCCTGCCTGCTCCTCGCTATATAATCTGTAGTCAACTAACTGCTCATTTTCTTTGTCGCATTCTCCAAGCCTGTTAGCAGATGTTTACAATTCCTCGGTAAAATGTTTCCACTTGGTGTGATCACTGAATATGAATGAGGTGACATTTCTTTTTACATCACTGTTTCTTATCACAGCCAATGGCTATATTGCCAAAAGCCTGCTCTCGCTCTCTCTTTCTCTTTGCCTAGTGCCTCACTTACGATTTTTCACCTGCTTTAACTTGTCAGATTTTCTTTCCCAAGGCTACAACCTGTTTTGCTGTCTTTTCAAGTGGCTAAAGAGCCACTACTCTGACACAGAAACTTCTCTACAGTGGTCACACACAAAAACTTTCTTAGACGTTTTTAACTTTGAAGCAGCTGTGATCTACACCACTGTCTTGCTTTTGTCACAGGATGCAGGAAGCATCTATTTCCCCCAGAAAGTTGTTCATATGTCAGACTCTACATTTTCCTAATCTTCTGACTTGCATATGTTTAAGGTTAGCCTTCTTGTATCCCTTTCCTAAACATGATGGCTGTGACCCTCAGCTCCTTCATACACCTATTTTTTTGCCTTGACATTTTTTAATTCATTTATTTTAGTGATTTTTACCCAGATTGCAAAATAATTTTAAAAATACAATTACAAATGCAACAGTGTGTATGTATGTATGTGCATCTGTATATGTGTGTATACACACACTCCTACAAATGCAGCAGTAGCAGGATTTAAAGATGTACAAAAAGCCTTCAGCAGAGATAAAACAAATTGAAATTAAGAGGCAATGGAAAATAAGGTACAAACATAATATCCAGTATCTGACATGTACGGTAAATAGATGCCACATGGCCCTACCATAATTGGGGCACTGCCCCTAAAAAAGATTTTACCCAGTAGCTACCTTCTGCATTTCAGGTGTTGAGTGCAACATTTTTGCTACAGAACTCCAAACTAGATTTGGATTGGGAGGTTTGGGTTCAAATGTTTGCTCAGCCACTAACATCCTAGGTGGTATTTGACAAGTCACTATCTGCCAACCTTATTTACCTCACAGGGTTGTTGTGAGGGTCCGATGAAGTAAATAATAATAATAATAATAATAATAATAATAATAATATGCTGCCCATCTGACTGGGTTGTATCAGCCATTCTGGGTGGCTCCCAATGAAATATTAAAAGATACAACAAAACATCAACTACTGAAAACTTCCACGTACAGGACTGCCTTCAGATGTCTTCTAAAAGTCATATAATTATTTCTATGCCTTTCCTCATAAAAATAAGGGAGCACTAAAAAAATACAGTAAACTAATGAACCACATTAGATATCTTATGTTTGTAAGGACAGATTTGGTTGGGGGACACATCTTACTTCAGTAGAAACATTAAGAAATCCTTAATAACACTTTAAAAAAAATCAAGAGTCTTGTTGGATCAGATCAACAGTCCATTGAAAACAGTGTTTGGTTTTCCCTGGTGGCCAACCATTCACCCCTGGAAAGTCCACAAACAGGACATGAAGGCAATGACCTTCTCCCATTGTTGTTTTCCAGAACTGTTGCTCTGATATTTAGAAGGAAAGCGTCTTTCAGCTTGGTGGTTCAATATGCCCAGTCTTCCTGTGTGGTTGCTTTGGATTGTAACTCTGTGAGGGATAAACTACAGTGCCCAGAATTCCTTGATAGTAATGTGTTTTGAATGTGCTTTAATGATATAGTGTTTACACACACTGTGATTTCCTATTTAGCAAGTGTTATTAGGATTCCAATCACAATCTAGCATGTATTCTGGTATTTCTAACCAAGTCCTAAACATCTCATCTCTGAAGCAATAATACTTCTGTCTGCTATCACAGCCCTTAACACCCTGGTGTGTAAATAAGAATTTATTGAAGCTGGACACAATTCAAGCCGTAGTAGCTTCAAGTGTGATTACTTGTAGAAGTTTGGTGATATAATCCTTGATTGTTATTAGGTATCACATGGTTTGCAGGAAGGAGTTGGAGGGGAAGAGACCCCACAATCCAGTTCAAAATTATCCCACAGAGTTGCAGACAGTTCTCGTCTTGAGATTCAAATAGCTTTAGGTTTTGCATCTTTTTTCTGGTTAGGTTATTGACTCATTAATATGTGTATTAATCTGAGGGACTCTGTCTAGGTTTTGGCATATTTCGAGGGAGAAAAAGATTCAGGACAATCCAAAAGGCAATCTCAAGAAGAGCACCTGCCAAATAATATACTGGCAGTAGAACAGCTTGGAGCTTTATGTGTACGGAGCAATCTGCCAAACCCCAAGCAATGCATCAAATTTGCCAAAGAATTTGGCATTGGCAGTCTCATCATACACTCCAGTACTTGTTGAAAAGCATTGCTTTTCAATGCTCTTGCTCAGATCATTGAAACCAAAGTTTATGGCATGGAGAGGGAAGAGACCTTTCTGCCTTTAACACTTAAGGGAGGGAGGAGAAATGCTTTGTGATTATGGTTAATGCTTCTTTTGAAGACCCTTTTTTAAGTCAAATGAGAGGTCCAAGATGTGTGGCTATGTAACTGCAATTATATATATATATATATATATATATATATATATATATATATATATATATATATATATAATCCATATGTGATTTACTGTTCTGGAGCCTTACGGCTGTCTGTTGCTGCTGACTGCTATTTTTACCATACAGAAACATCACATCTGGACTCTCCTGGGGATATGGCCTCACTGCACTAGGAAACGGTAGATGTGATATTTTTAAGAGTTCCAAAATATCAACATTTGAAGATGCATAAGGTGGGTCATTGTTGCACAGGCATGGGAAAATACAAAACAAAAAATCAAAAAAATGATGCAAGTATCTCTTGTGATGGAAGCCTATATCTGATATCAAAAGGGTGTTTCCCGCATCTATAAAAAATGCTGTTCGTTGCCCTATTTTGACAGCCATGCCTTGTTTCTTTATAAATTTAAGGTGCAGCAGCATATCAAATATCTCCCTGGGGTGTCTTGAATACATCTTTGTGCCATCTGTAGGGTCAGTTCTCACCACATTGTTTTCATAAAGCTTTCACTGCAACCCTGCGATTGCAATTTTGTGATTTCTGGTTGCATATAATCATAGACCCATAGGTTATTGCCTCCATCTAAAAGCCCACACATGACTGCAAACACACCACCGTCTCAGTAATACTCAAGGGGCATCTCTTCTCATTTGAGGAGTGAAAACAATGTCCAATCGTTTTACTACAGCATGGCAAAATCTTTCATCCGCAGATCTTTTCCTGCTGCAATATATAAATAAAAACAATGCAGCAATCATATGTTACTGAATTGTTTTTAATACTTACTTGCATAATTCTACTGAAGGGTACAGGAAAGCCATTCTGCTGCTTTTTTGTATGGAGAACCTGAGGGACCAAGTATTTTATTGGTACAGTGGAACCTCAGTTTTCAAGCGTCTTGGAAGCTGAACAATTTGGAACCCAAATGCCAAAAACCTGAAAGTAATTGCTTCCATTTTCAAACTTGCCTCGGAAGTCGAATGGCTTCTAAGGTGCATTTTATATTTTTTGCAGCCAGCCCATTGATCCTTGGTTTTCGAACATTCCAGAAGCTGAACATTCCAGAATGGATTACGTTCGAAAACTGAGGTTCCACTGTAGTATACTGTATTAGTAATTATTTGGGCACTCACCTGTTTGATTCAGACATAAGAATCCCAGTCTGATGAACCATGGTTTATCAGACTGAGAACAAGTCAAGTGCTGACATACTTTCTCCTTGTCTCTGCGCTTCTATGCCCAGCTGCAGCAAAGCTATCTTAAGTTATTAAACCTAATCATGGTTGGAAACTGTAGTTCTGGTCTCTCTCCAAACTATGATATGAAACCAACACATAGCTCATATGGCTGGTATATTGAATTGAGACTGTTACATCTGAACTGGGCCTGTATGTGCTTTGATTATCTCTTATTTTCCCCCAGGAGTCAAGTTATGACTAATATGAAAGCAGACACAGAGGCAATTAAAACAACTGTGCCCATTTACATTATCCATATAATGTGTCCATGCCAGATTTTCATGGAAGAGTATACAACAGAAATGCACAACAATATTCTACAAACCTTAAAAATCTCAATAGTGAATCATTCCTCTTCAATATCAGCAATAATAAAGTTTCCTTGCACTTGCTGTCAAAAGGGAACTCTCTGTCTATATATTCAACAGTGGCATTGCAGAGCCACAATTCCTTCTTATGGCAGCCAGGTCATAAGGCCGCAGCATAAGAACCTAAACAGAATCCTGTGGGATTATACCAGAGGCACTATCTGGTCCAGCATCCTTTTCCCCCACCGTGGCTACCCATATGCTTTTGGGAAGACTGCAGGAAATCACAAGTTGATGGGATGCAGAAAGAAGAGGATAAAACCTGCAACACTTAAACAACCCTTGACAGAATATGCCTGCTCAAAAAGCAAAGAAGAATATTATCATACACAAGCCCAGCTGTTTGGGTTTTAAAATTTAGCAAGTTTTTATAGACTAGGCCAGAACTCCACAGCAACTAGTGAGGTAATGAAAAGGGAGGCATGAGAAATCAAACAAATCTTTCCTCACAAAGCATATGTACCTCTATAGCACAGGATTGTACTTGCAAGCATTCAGTGGGGCTACAATATTGGGGGTTTTTACCTATCAGTGAGATGCAGCACTGCAAATCACATCTGAGATTCCTTTCAGATACTTTATGTGTTGCAGAGTGCAGCAGAAGATAGTCTGCCATGAGAGCCCCACTAATCAAAGTCCCACTGAGAGCTCTGTGAATTGTGGCCCCCCTGTTGGTTCTCTGCTTTCTTTTTTATAGGGAACTTCAGCCCAAAGCAACTTGAACCCAGTTCTCCTGCCCCCAAGTCCAATGCACCGGGCTAGTTAGCAGACCATTTATTTCTTTACTTTATGTTTTGATTGTATATTAAGTTCACAGAGAGAGTTATGCCCAGGTCATCCCTTTCCTTGTTAGCATACTGGCCAAGTAGAGGTCTAAATGAATTAGGTTCGCTGACAGAGTTACCGTTTTGAGCTTTACAGAGAGACAGTTCTGAGCACTTCCTTCAAAAAAAAAGTGGACAGATCTGATCCCAGGTGCCAAACACTGCTATTTGACTATTGAACTCCAACACAAGTATCTATGAATAGTCTGAATTGACAAGTGCAAAAAAAAAAAAGTACTCCAAGATGCAGTGACCTTCCAGTGTTTCCTTTATGTTGTTTTTTTTTTTCTCCTCTTCATCCTAATCATCAGTCTGAAATGTGTGGTTTATCTCCAGTGTACTGGCCCAACTGACAAAAACACTGTCATTTGCTTGCTCATCTTCCATTTTACTAGCCCCTGCAGCTTTGATTCACAGTTCAAATTGCTGTTTGAACCTTTTCCAGATATCCTCAGCATTCCCCATAATTTTTAAGGCTGATGGGGGATTTACACGCTGCAATCACACAAACTCGGCAGCAGCAGCCATTTTTATTTTACCTTTCCCCTTGCTGCAGTCAGCACTGGGCTCCTTGAATGTTTTGAACTGAGCGTGCTGTACGTTCTGTTCGCGATACAAGCACGGCGCAGCATTTCAGGGGCATGTTAGCTAAGGTAAGCTTTAGATAATTTAGTTACTTAGGGCTACATAATGTCCTGGTTACTGGCATGGGGAAACCAGAAGCATTAAGCTGTCCCAGCTACACATACAATGCAGCGAGGAAAGTGCCATTGTAGCTTATTTCTTTCCAGAGTCACAAACATATTTTTTCCCTGAGAACCTCCAGGGGCTGTATTACAAGATACTGCCCTTAGATTCCACTACATTACACACACACACACACACACACACACACACAGAGAGAGAGAGAGAGAGAGAGAGAGAGAGAGAGAGAGAGAGAGAGAGAGATCTTTAATTTAGCCCTTAACTATAAATGACTTTTGCCAAGGCATAAAAATGTATCTTAGATGTATTCTCTGCTTGCCACCATGGAGCACAGAATTGGAAGGGACCATGAGGGTTGTCTAGTCCAGCCTCCTGCAATGCAGGAATCTTTAGTACAAATGTAGGAGAAAGGCAGAAAGAAGAAGAAAAATCCAAGCAGGCTTGATGCTTATCACTAAGTGCTTTCTAGTGCAGTATATGAGACAAGTCAAAACTTCTTGACAAAAGTGCATCGAAAGATGGGTTTGCATTTGATTCCTTTGTACTGGCATCATTCATATACTCCTGCAACATTTTAATTTTATTCATTTCTGTATTTATGGTGCTGACTGGCCAAAATGATCACATCCAGAGGATGTTAAAATTCCTTTTCACAAACTCTGCTCCCTGCTTAGTGATAAATGAGTGGAGGGGAGCAGAACTTGCGACATCTCACACCCGCTCTCCCTCCACTGAGTGTGGACAGCTGCAACGGGTGGGTGTTGAGGGTGAGGCCAGTCCCCTTTCCCCTTTCAGGTATTTCTGAAGATCGCTACAAAACAGTTTCAGCCGCATAGCTTGTACACATTACTCTTGTGTGAGCTTAAGTATCACATGTGTAGTACATGTTTGCTTTTTTATGACTGTGCCAAACCGTTTTCGGTGATGACTGGGGTGGGCAGTGTGGGCTTCATCACATATAATGGTGTGCATCAATAGGAGTTTCCATAAGACTAATAACATTCTGGGAGGGAGCGGGAAGAGGATTTCTATACCTCCTTAAGCAAAATATCAATATTTTCAGGTGCAAAAGGGGGGAGCAAAAGCAGTTTTGATGAGGCTGCTGAAATTATGTGTGCTCCCCCCTCCCTTTTTTTTTTTTTTTTGCAGACCCTTAAGCACCATGCAAATGGTACTTTCACAGCAGCTATTGCAGCAGCATGTGGGATCCCAGTGGAGCTTTCATCATCTTCTTGCCTAATATTAGCAGTCTCAAACCAAGGACTCTGGCAGTCAGGCCCAGGCGTATGTGGGAATGCATTTCCCACAATAAAACCCATAATAAATCATTCTGGAATCTTTGGCACTTGTCTCCCTTTTCAAGAAGCCTGAGTGCTATCCCGCTTGGAGCAGTGCAGTGGTTCTTTCCAACTGCTTTTGAAAATAGGACCTTTCTTGTTTGTGTTGGATGCTTGCAGCTTGTTGTGAACTGTCCGCTCCCTGGGAGGAGTCAGAGGGCAGCCAAAACAAGTCACAATAGTGGGAAGTTTTTCCTCCTGTGAACAAGATAGGGACTGATCCTCCCTGCTGCTTGTCCTGAATATACATGCTTCTGGTGACTAACATTCTGCACTGCTAATAATATATACTGCATGTTGCCAACTGACCAGAGGGAGAAAACCCAAAGCAAATGGGCTGCCTGCTCTTGTGTCTATAAGAGCAGCTTCATCTGTTACATTTCAGAACCCAGAGATAATGATTGTCAGTTTCACCACCTAATCTTTATAGACGGAACTGCTGCAGAAGGCACAGAGGCTAGTGTGGAGACGTTGGCCACCCAATCTGGTATCAGAGTATGTCTATTTAGTTACACAGCACCATGAAGGCCCTAGTCAAGCTGCAATGCTATACCCACTTATTTGGAAGTAAACCCTACTGAACACAAGACTTACATCTGAAAAGACAAGCATAGGATTGCACTGTGACTGGACACCAATTAAAAGCACCTATAGTATATTATACGCAAAGACAAAAATGAAAGTCATTTTTGTTTGCCTTTTATTCTGATTCAATGTTTTATTCTTTTCATAGGCAATCATTTATTGTAACATCCAGAAATGGGTTTTTTCTCTATTAAAAAAACAACAACAAAGATAAGGGGGAAAAGAGAGATAGAGATCCAGATTAGAAGTTGTGCTATAAGTGGTGAAATGTTCTGATCTGTCTCCCTGAAATCAGTCCATCGTTCAGCTGATAGAAGGTGATGCATACTTCAGGTTGTTTCCAGGACAGCTACTTAATAGTTGGGAAACTGAAACTTATCTTATGGCATGCTGAATGCCTTCTGTTATCTAAAAGTGTCATGCAATCAAAGTCCAAGTTCATGAATAAAATGTCTCTGATCATTCCAAAGCAGCATTTCATATGGATGGCTTTTTAAAATGATACAAAACATGTCAGACAAGCATGCCTGCTTTGGAAGGAACTAATAAAGTGAATGGGTGCTTTTCTTTTTAAAATTGTGATTTACTTTGCTTTTAAATTATTCTTTTCATAACTTTGAGTCATTACAACCATAGAAGGCAACATTATACACATTTCTGTGTCTGATCCTAACTTTTCCAGCTCTTGAGTTTTTCCAGCTCTTGAGTTTTGCACCATGCAGCAACTCCTTCAAGAGATTTCTAAACTTCCTCCATAGCAAAAACACACTACAAAAAGTGACTACAGTGGTACCTCGGGTTAAGTACTTAATTCGTTCTGGAGGTCCATTCTTAACCTGAAACTGTTCTTAACCTGAAGCACCACTTTAGTTAATGGGGCTTCCCACTGCCGCTGCCGCACGATTTCTGTTCTCATCCTGAAGCAAAGTTCTTAACCTGAGGTACTATTTCTGGGTTAGCAGAGACTGTAACCTGAAGCATCTGTAACCTGAAGCGTATGTAACCCAAGGTACCACTGTACTTATATCCAATCGGAATCAACTGAGAATGCCCTTTGGACCATACCAGCTCTGTCCTAAATCCATACCATGAAGATGTTCAGAGCAGTATGCTTGGTGACTGTCCCACAATCACACCAGTTCACCCAGTGAAGGCTTAATCAACAAAGGTAGCTACCTTGTACCAGACCAACAGTTCATCTAGTTCAGTATTGTCTAAACTGACTAGCAGTAGTTCTCCAGGTTTCAAACCAGGAATCCTTGCCTACCAGAAGATGGAGTTGAACCTGTGATCTTCTCCATGTAAAACATGTTCCACCACTGAGCTATGGCTCTTTCCCTGAGCATCAATTTATGAAAGCCACTTTTCCAGTTGTTATTGAGCAGACATAGCCAAGGTTCAGTAAGTGTCAGGATGTGGGGACTGGATTTTTATAAGCCAGTCCAAAGATCTATGGGAACTCCATTGCATACATGGAGATCCACATCATAAAAGCTCTCCCCTTTCATTTTAATAGCACGTAAATAACTGTCCCAGATTCTGAAATGAACAAGGAAGTGTTTGCACCCAAAGTATGCACTGCAACTTAACAAGAATACATCTCTTATCACCCCTCTCCCACTTTTTTATAATGTGTTTAAAGATGAGCTATCCCGATCATTCAGGAAAAGCTGACATATAATGGCAGTCCTCAGAATACCACATGAAAATACCATTGGCTTCATGGACCACATCTTTTCAGGTGGCTGTTGTTATCTCTTTCACTTCTTCAAGCAATCAAGAGTGAATCAAGCGCTTGGTGAATTTGCTTGGGAGTCTGTACATCTGTGTCAGTTCTACACTGAATCTCTGCCTAACCAGACTGAATCTCGCAAGCCTTTCGGCAAGGTGAGGCTATTCAGACCCCAGCTATCTTGTACATGAAAATGGCACACAGAGGTCCATTCGTGCCCTAGAGCTATGAGCAACTCTGTTTCAGGAGAGGTTGAAGGACTATACTATATGACACAGTCCTTTTAAGAAAAGCAATTCCATATCTTAATTTCTTGTTCCAGTTTTGCTCACATGTATTTGCTTCTTTTCTTTTTTTTAGGGTCCCCATGTGTTTTTCTTTTCTTTTTTTTAAATGGGCCTAGCTAAGCAGAGCAAAATATGAGGTGGGGAGGGATTTCTTCTGCCCTAATTTATCCCTCAAAAGGGCCAACGAAAGCTCTTGGAATGCATTCATACTCCCTCCCTCTCCCCAACTCTTCTCATCACTGACATTCTATCACACACTGGAGAATATGTCGCTCTTCAATTGCTCTCTATCCACCCCATCTCTTTTCAAGCCCTACTTCACTCTCTTGCCTTTCATGCATACTCCACAGATTTTCCTTGTGCTGAAGAATCCAACTATGCTAACTATCTCAGTAGGAAACGCACATCTCGTCCTCGCAACGCAGACTGTCTCAAACGAAGGAGCCAAAGGACACCTGAGATCATTCCTGCTTTCCTTCCTGGAGGCTGCTTGCTTGGTGTTTGTGTGTGTTTGTGTTTT
Organism: Podarcis cretensis; assembly: GCF_951804945.1. Lineage (NCBI taxonomy): Eukaryota > Metazoa > Chordata > Lepidosauria > Squamata > Lacertidae > Podarcis > Podarcis cretensis. The sequence continues at coordinate 42,920,086 of NC_137174.1, read as the reverse complement.
TCTCCTCCCCGGAAAGAGAGAATAACCACTATCTTGCGCAGGAGGGCATTATAGGGTGTCCCAAGGGAGGGCTGCATGGTTTGGCCAACTTGCTAAATGTAAGCCCTTCTTGTAGGGTTCTGCCAAAAACAGGCCAGGAGCAGTGTTCAGCTGCCAGAGGGCTAAGCACAGGGCCAGCAGGGTGGGTGGGGTGGGAAGCGACTCTCCAGAGGCCCTGGAGAGAGAAGGAACTAGAAACAAGCATTTAGCATCTATTTAGAGCCTGGGAGCATTTGTGAAAGACATCCCCATTACTGTTGAAAAGATGCAAATTTGGTGAAATAATCAGCTGTATGGCTTCAGGCTGTTTCTGAAGTGCCCTGATTCTTTACCATAGTGAAGGCATTAGTGTAAGGCATACAGCAAGGCCGAGTTCATGTTGCTCAGAGGTAGCCCCTAACCAAACTCCACCAAGGGTTGTAAAAGGAGATTTGTTATCCTGGGAAGCATTGATAGTTCATCCCATAACGCGTTGTTTTTTAAAAAAAGAAAAAGAAAATAAGGAAATGGTGGGAAGGAATCCTTAAGGCAGGTTGCAGGGGTGCAGAAAAAGAAAAAAGAAAAAGAGAGCACAGCTCATAGGCATGAATGACAAAGAAAACAGCCCTTGTTTGTGAATGTTTTGAACCCATTCAGCATGTCTATTGTCAAATCACTGCAAAATATGTCAATTAAGGCTTCAAATCTCACAATGGATTTCACTTATTCAGGTACAGGGAGTCACAGAGTTATGTGTGTGACATATTTAAAACTATGCTGCAGGGGTGTGTTTTATTTTAAGAATATGAGGAGATGAGTAGAAGCAATTTAATATAGATATACTCTTGTTTAGGGAAAATAGCTTTGTTTGTGATGTAGCCGACCGTTTGCATTCCTTCCTCTGAATCCTTCTCTTTCTCTCTTAAGAAAGCATTTTACCAAGTTTATTTAGCAAATGTTTGTGAACAAACCAGCAAATCATCACTGAAGAAAAGCCAAAGGTTTTTCACAAACATTTCACCCTCCTGGGTTTTGCTATTGCTAACAGTTCTTTTGAATAAAACAATTACAATAAGTTTAAAATTCCATAATATCTAATCTGAACACTGAATCAATTTCCCGGGATTCCCCCCCCCCCCCAGCACTCATTTTCCACACTCGTAAGCATTTACTATAAGAAATGTGAGAAAATCACTTTGTGGTAATTAAGTTCTAATTTCACATACTTTTATATATAATGATAGATAGATGATATAGATAGATGATAGATAGATAGATGATAGATAGATAGATAGTAGATGATAGATAGATAGATAGATAGATAGATAGATAGATAGATAGATGATAGATAGATAGATAGATAGATAGATAGATAGATAGATGATAGATAGATTCTAGTTATAGAGCAGAGAGGAACAAACAAAAGCATCAATACATTTCACTATATTTATAATTTTTTGACTTCCAGTGTAAGAAAGAAATTAAAATATGAAGTTATAGATGGAGTACTATACATACTGTACAATCCTAATCATATCTACTCAGAAGTAAGCCCTATTGAATTCAGTGGGGTGTACGCCCAGGTAAGTGGGTTTAGATCTGTAACCTTACCTGGAAGACCTCCAAAACTCAGTAGGACTTACTTCTGAGTAGACATAGGAATGCATTGTAAATCAAAGAAAGTGTATACTTTTCGATGCTTATCCTTATGCATTATATATTATCTTTCCACACATTTTCCTCAGTGGACAGATATTCTGCTGTGGTTTTTGGAATAACTTAAGAGAGGAGAACAAATGGTACTACTTGCCTTCACAGATAATATAAGCCACACACACACACAAAGAGAATCCAAATTAGCAAGAAGTCCTTGCCTAGCACCTTTTGAAGCCTCCACCCCTTTCCCCATTTTTCTTTAACAGCATAAAAGATGCTGTTATGACAAGTACTCTGGTAGCTCATTCTTTCATTTATAATTTAACCACAGCCTATGTAACCTAATCAGAGAAATAAATGTGGCTCGTGATTAGTACGACAATCAAACACAGTGGAGCTTCTTGAACAATTCAAAGAAAGCAACACAAAATGTAGGGGTGGGGATGAAGGAAAGAATAAGGAAAAACATTGCAGGCGAGGCTGAAAATACATGATATTTCTTTATGCGATATTTCTTTAAAACTACCTAATTGTGTTTTTAAGCTTCGGTTCCCGTAATTTTGCAAGATGAGGCATTCCAGTGAGAAAACATATGGTAAGGGATTTTTAAATCACATAGCTAGAGTGCATCATAGACTTATCTGCTGCTTTAGTGTCACAAAAATCCACCACTGAATTTATCCAGTCACCCATTAAAGAAAGAAAAGAATTAAAGGGAAAGGGGCTTTAAAAATATTGCTATAAAAATGTGTATTGCAAAAGCAGCTGTAGGTTAAAACACGCACACCAGTATAGGCATATTCCTAGTTTCTTGTCACAGGACCAATTATCCATTTCAGGACCCTTCATCCCAAATATTATATTCAGTGCTCTAAAAGCCCTCATTAGTCTCAGCTTATGGGGAAGATCTGGGTGAAATGAGATTTGACATAGCCTTTAAGCTAAAATTAGGGGGGAAATTATAAAGCAGTGACTCCCCCTTTTCCTCTGTGCTTGAAAGCTTATATACACTTCCTATAGTCTTTCTTTGTAAGAGCAAATATGAGGTGTATGTTACTTTGGTACATATGAAAAGCTGGCTGGCTTGCACAGATCTGTTCAGAAAGAAACTGAATCAGCATTTCCAAGCAAGTAATTTCACTGGGAATATAAAGATATAATAATGACAAACTTTGACATTTGCATGTCAAATTGAGAAAGGCATACAAAGCACTTTGAACTGTGCCATGGTAACTATAGGACAGGCTTCAAAAATCACACTATTTCAGTCCACACAGTTTCATGAAACACATACCATTTGAGGACATTTGGAGAGAACAAGACACACCATAATAGGTTAGAATCAAATGCCTCTTTAAATTGATAGTCATCACAATGTGTTTTGCTTAAAATAACTATGTTTCAGGTAGATATGCATTAACACAGCATATCCTTGAAGGGCAGCACCCAAGAGGCAGTAACCACTAAAGGCATTTTCAGTGATTTGTCACTAATATTTGATGTTGCTAATTCCCTGGAAACTTGAATTGACAGATTATTTTCAACTTTGAAGGTTAAAACTGGAATTCCTCTGTAAATGCTATGGGAAATAGTGTCCCATTAAACTAAACCTAGAGGATCTGATGTCCAGCTATTTGTAGTGCATATAATGTGACATGGTCTCTGTCTCAAGGAGCCTGCAGACAAACAAGAGTGGCACTTTACACCACATACACAGAAAGCATTTTACAAAATGGGTAAGGTTAAAGGTCAGCTTTTGCTTGTAAACCAACATCAGCTTCACTCAGCAGTTTAAAAAACCCAGCAACAACAACTTCTATTTTCATTTGTGGGATAAAGTCTACAAGCAACATGTACACATCAACCTATATCCCATTCTGGAAATAGTTTCCTTCATAAAACCAATGAATTTCAATGCTCTCACAACTTCTTTATGTAACCCAACTTTCTTTAATGTGCCTGGCTATTTCCTACGTTTACCTAGAACTGATGTTTATACTGATTGGCTATGTGATAAGTTGGCGAATTTTTTAAAATTCAAGTATTAACTTCTTCCATGATGTGTGCATGCATTTTTCCAGTGTAGGACTCCAAATGCAAGGTGTGGAACTAATACAAGGTGTTAATCTTGATAATTTGTCACAAAAACACAGTTGGAAGGGGGTTGTCTAAAAACCCAATGCATATGAAGTGGAGGGTTTGTTTGTTCGTTTGTTTACCCTATTACAATAAATATCTGTCTGAATTGATAGCTAATGAATGTGAGGAAGACTCAGTAGTGGAAGGCTAATGAAGCGGTGTATCAGTTGCATTTTACCAGGTACAAAATCACTGGCCTGAGTGAGCCAAGTTACAATTCAGAGCCTTGTAATCCTAAACACTTACCTGAAAGCAAGTCTCACTGGATTTCATAGGGTCTACTTATAAATGACCTTATACACGGGACATTGAACATTGCTTTTGTGAGCTCTTTATTTTTTTGCAAAGCAATAACATGTATATAAACACTTAAATCACTATGAATGGAATACAGAGACTTTAAAAAGCAAAAGAAAGAGAAAAGTTACACAATTGCTCTGTTTGAAAATTGTTCGTTGGCTCTCTACAATTTCATCCACTGTTATCACCTTTTACAACAATTCTGGAACAGTTCATAATTATTACTGAACATATTTTAATAAGTTCTGTTCTTTAAGAAACAGGGCCGAAAGATTTTATTTGCTAAGTACACTTTTTAAAAGAAAAATATATAAAAAAGCATGCAGAGCACTGGCCAGGGTTGCTAAAGATTTCTGGATAAAGTTATACGTTACTTCATTAAAAACAAATAAACTATGTTCTCCATTCATTATTCACATCATAAACATCTGCATTTGCAAATGTCAGCTGTACTAATCGTTATGTCCATTGAAATGTTTGTGCAGTGCATAACAGTTCTGCACATTCTCGTTTGCATTTCACATATGTTTGGCGGGGCTGGGCAAAATCATCTCTTAAATAAGCTGCCCATTTATTTTTCATGTATACTTAGGGGCAGGATGTATGGTATTATGTATATTGCTTGCATTGAGTTTCTTTTTTGAAACACTAAAAAAGCTATTCAGGAAGTCTTTTGTTTTAGCTGGCATTGGGTTAGTTGCACATATGAGGGAGGTGAGCCTTATTCATAAAGCTAAAGCTATAGAAAGCCTGTGTGTGTGTGTGTGTGTGTG
>NC_137174.1:42900200-42910200 GCF_951804945.1 Podarcis cretensis | reverse complement strand
CAGGCACATTCAGAAGGCCAATCCCCTTTTGAATCAATTCTGTTAACTTTTTGCCTTCTTAAAATTCTTCCAGTAGGCAACCCAGTGTTGTTCTATATCCAATTTATCTGTAATTATGGGTATCTTGTTTCGTCTTTAAACATTTCTACTTCCAAAAATATATTATAAAAATGATAGCTAAATGATAGCTACATGCCTGTGTCTGTCTGTGTTATTTAATAATATACCAAACTTCCAAGAACTGTGTCAATGTTCCCTTGAAAGACCCCACCAAAAAAATCATATTGGGCTTTCAAATGTGATTTCTACTTAACTGTGGTAGCTTTCCCCACCAGCATTCCTGTAACCCAGTAACCACAGAATCATAGAAGTTGTGAGGGACCACAAGGGTCATCTAGTCCAACCCTTTGTCCAATGTGGGACTTGAACCTACAACCCTGGGATTAAGAGTCTTGTGTCACCTTCTAATTCCACTTCTGGAAGAAACATATGGGAGGATTATGGCACAGTGCTCAGCAGTGGAGCATGTACTTTGCATGTACGAAGATATAGAAGCATGATTAGTCGCACCAACAGGGTAAAGAACAGCTTCTATCCGTGGGCTGTTAGGCTGCTGAATGAAAAGATAACAACAGGGCAACTGACTTTTGGGTGTGGTGGATGTGTGTCAGTAAACAAGGGGAATTAAGACTAAGAGAGCTGACTGGGGGGTGCTCGTGTAATCTCACTGTATACAAGTTGCACAAGTGACAATAATGTATTTCAATTTCAATTCAATACAGTGTTCCCAGAAACAATCCCTAGCATCTCCAATTAAAAGGGGGAGATTCCTGTAACAAAAGAAATACAGTGCTCTCTCTGCCTGAGACCATAGAGAGATGCTTCCAGTCAGAACAGACATTACTGGGATAAATGGACCAAGAGGTTGGCCTGGCATAAGGCAGCTTTCTTCCAACAGGACCCCACCCTTTCCACCTGATTTCTCTTTTCTTACGTTACCAAAGTAGCATTGGAAGCAGCCCGAGGGAAGCAGTTCCCACCCCGCTACTAGTATATCTGAATGAGACCTCAAGACACACTCATTTAATTGAAGCTATTATTCAGAGCCTATGGGATCCCAGATGGGATTCTGAAAATGGAATCAGTGCCCTCCAGCAGCAGATGCTGGAGGCAGTGCAGTTATTCAGAAGGAACCATATTGTACCTTAGGGGGTCAGCAGCAAGAGGTTCCAGACCCTTGAGAAGTGCCTTCAGTTTCCAAAATAGATGACGAGAAAGTGACGTCCCAGTCAACAGGCATCATTGGCAGGTCATGGGGGGGGGTCATGTGCTCATCCACTACCCTTTGCTCCAAACACAAGGAAGAGCAGTTCTAGATCAGGGCATCTAGGGAAAAAAAGTAGTTGCTGATTGGAGTAAATTTAGTGGTGGTTCTGCTGTTATTCTCCAAAGTGTGGAGTCCTCACTAACTAAAGCAGAAGAGGAAGGACTGAAACGAGAGATGACCTCACCAGCTTATTAGTTTTAGCCATTGACAGGGAAAGTACCATAATGGTGCCTGGCAGGTTGTGTGAATGGTCCGTAGTTATTATTTCACATTTCCAGGACTGAGCTGTGGCAAGTCAAAGTGTCATTTAGTGGCACCCATGATTCTTGTGTTTCCCACAATGTTAGTGGTGGTGGTGGTGAGCTCAGCAAGAAAGCAAAGATGAAATCTGCAGTGGGAGACTACGTTCCACACACAGTTTTAAATTTCCCAAGAAGCTGTGGCATGGAGATGTTTCAGAGCATTGCAAGAAAATGCTGAGAGACTCATAACAGTCCACTGCTAGGTAAAGCTCACAGGCAGGCAAATAGGCCTGATCCAGATCAGGTTTCAGCATATATAGATCCTCAACACCTGACCAAAAAAGCCCGTTGCAAATCCTGGAGCTGAGATATGGCACATAAAGTAAGTTCTTTTATTTCACATTTGATTAATTGATTGATTGCCGTGGTTTACATGTGTACCCCCCTAAAAATACATGAATTCAGTCCATCTGGTATGGCTTAATTTTTTACCCAAGCGTGTGAAGGCTCAGCTTGTAATACTTAATACTGTCTTACCTGTAAGCCATTCCTCCTGTCCTTGGGTGTGTAGAAAATACTTGATGTTCCTCAGAGGGAAGATCATAAAAGTACTCTTTTCATTATTAGTGCTATCCATTCCTGTTGTGTGAAAGGAAATGATTCTTAAACTTGCAGCTTTGTCCATTCATGAACTCACCAGCTGCTTATGGGACTGTGTGGCCCCCAAATAGCAAATTTTAGGAGAGATGATACCTGGAGTGGCTGGGGCAACCCAGTCAAATGGCCAGCATCATCATCGTTGTTGTTGTTGTTGTTGTTGTTGTTTTAACTATGCGCTTCATAGAAAGGATGGCTCTAGGTTTTTGTGGGCCCTGGTTCATTTGACCCCTCATCTCACCTCCCTGCAAACACAGTGAGCCTCTTCTGCTACCCCACAGTTCCTCCCAGCATGCCAATTCTGAGCTCTGGATTTTGTGATTAACCCACACTCTTGACTAGCCCATTTAAAGCAGGAATGGTGATCCTGTAATCCTCCAGCCATTGCTGAAGTGAAGTGAAGTGAAGTGAAGTGTGGGACTAGCTGCAGAGTGTGGATAGATCTCTGGTAGGGTCATCTGTAGAATGAAATAAAAGACACTCGCAACCACCCTTCAAGCACCTTAAAAAAGCTAACTGTCACAAAAACCATGTACTCATGATAATTTTTCTCCCTTCTGATAATTTTCAAATGCAATTTTTTGAATCCTTGTACTGAATAGAACAACTCTTTTCATATATACATACCAAGCTCTACCTATCCAAAATTTGGAGGAAGAGAGAGAAAACAAAAGAGAGAGAAACAAACTTTTTCAATGCCTTGCAAGGCAGGAGAAGGGATTGTGCATCCCCCCCCCCTTTCTCTTCCCATTCCACTTTGTTTAAAATATGCACCTTCCTATTCATTGGAATCAATAGGAGGGAACTAAACTACTCCAGCTTCAGGACTTGCATGTTATGCCCCCCCCCCCAATTCCAGGGACATATCGGGAGAATTGGAGAGCCCTTCCTAGCACGCTCTTGGTACACCCATGGAAGTTCACCTCTCCACAGGCTCACAGAGGAGACATCTGACATCATCTCTTCCTCTCCAAGGACAGATCCCCTTTCTCTATCTTTCTTCCCTCAGAGAGAAATGTACTGTTATGACTTTGTGGGTGCCTTGACTCCCACAAATTTATGGGTGCAAGATTCTCCCCTAAATTCCTGGATCTACTCAGTGCCTGGAGTATTAAAATGGGCTGCCAAATGCGGGATTTAGCTAAGTGTTAAAATACAGGCTAAACCAATTTCCTGTTCAGGAAATCGCCTGGGAGAAGAGCCATTATGGAGAACAAAGGGAAAGTAATGGGCGATCAGGAAAACAAATACTCTGTGCCAGTGGCGTAGCGTGGGTTGTCAGCACCCGGGGCAAGGCAAGTAATTTGTGCCCTCTAACCCATGGATTTGCGCCCCCTAACCCGTGGATTTGCGCCCCCTAACCCTAACCCCCAGGTGTTGCGCCCGGTGCGGCCGGCCCCCCCTGCACCCCCCACGCTACGCCACTGCTCTGTGCCTAATGACAGATGGGGTGAGCCCTTCCTTCAGTAGAGGGATAATTGGAAGAGACAAAGCTGAGTTGAGTCTAAGGATTGCAGTTGGAGGAGGATGTGGGCTGGAGGGAAAAAAGTTGTAGGCTGTAAGCATCAACAAGCTGGAGGGGAAAGTGGCAGTTTGTTAAAAGCAGCAAACTGAACAGAGGGTTATCGAGAGTCATGGCGGATTTCTGTTTGGATCCAAGGCCACAGCCATGGAAGAAGCAAGAATTTATTGGATTGTTAATGCTTCGAGCCTCTCCACCACAGGCTCAGGTTGTATATGTGTGTAAATTAACCATATATCATAAAGACACCACAGTCTCCTCTGTGACTCATTTCCAAAAGGGAACACAAACCCTAAGTAAGCACCTGGAATCTGGCACTGCTCGAAGACTGGGGTGGTGGGTAACAATACAATAGAACCTAGAATGACCTCCCAGGGACAACTGGATTGCAACAACGCTTGCTTGTGACTGGCGTTTGTTTTAGGTTTTTATACTAGTTTTAGATTTAAGTGCTCAGTTGATTTATCTGGGTGTTTGTAATCCTTATATTTATATCTTTATATTTAATGCACTGTCGATCAGCTAGAGAATTAATTTTATGAGATATCTAATAAATAATAACTAAATATTCAGATGTCCACTTATTCCTGCCTTCTTATTTCTGCCTATTTCATTTGGGGATGGGTGTATCTATTTCCAGTCTATATCACTTTCTCATGTCTTTACTCATCGGTCTGTTCCATTTCCGTATTAACCTACAAATAGTTTAAAAAATATATACTCCTGCTGCAAGTAATAAAAAATATGTTTCTTTTTATTTATTTGTTCCTTTTGTGTTACATTTTATATAAAAAAACTTTTTCAAAAATCATCTCAAAATAAATATTTAAAAATATAATATATAATGTATTTAAATATCTGGTCTCTCTCAAAATATATATTTAGTTTGAGTTTTCTTACACTTACACACACATACACACGCACAAGCACGCACACACACACACCAAGAACTTTGCTACAACTTTCAGAGTTATATGGAATCCAGTGGATAGCTAACTTCTGCTCCATGAATTAATCCAAGAATGAATCAGCTTATTTCATACAGGAATATGCAAAGATCAAATTATTCAAGCCTCCTTAAAAATCATTTTGGATATGTCCTTTATCTGCCTAAAGGAGCAGATTTTTTTTAATTGAAAAAAATATGGAACTTCATCTTTCACGAGAAAACATGATGTAACTCTGGCTTAAAATGTACTGGCAGTCCTACATGATGATAAAATGACTTCCTGTATTCCACTTGGCTCTTGCCAGAGTTACTAGTCCCTATCTTTATGAGCCCTTGAGTAATGTGAAATTAATAAATAAAATAGCAAAACCATGTTGTTCTCTTTTTCAGTTCAAAAAGTCTCCCAAGTATATATGAAAAGCAATCTTTTCTTCCCCTTCCTAATTAGGTAATAGGAGCTTGTATGAAACTATTGTGTGCGCACGCACATAGCAGAATGCAAAAGCTTTTTAAAAGAGGCTTATAGGTTTGCCGTCTCCAAAAACATCATTACATTTGGAATGAACCTTGTTATACTATATGAACCAACATCATAAAACCTACGAACTTTACAAAGAGCCAGGAAAGTTCAGACATTCACCAGGTTAGTATTATATTTGTTAGAAAGCAGGGCCAGGGCGATGGGGGGGTCGGGTCATGAATAGTAAGTAAAGGGATAAAAAATGAGGTAGAATTCATGTTGTAAGTGCAAGGGATCTGGAAATAGATGTTTGTCTTGGACAATTCCAAGGAAGTGACATCATATTAGCATGCCTATTGGGATATTAGTTCTGCATTTTTTTCAGGCCAGATTTTGGCTCTAAAGTTGGTGAAATTAGGCAATCTTGTTAAGCTGATCTTCAACCCGCCCAGCTCCGCAACACATTACAACACACCTATGACATGACCCAAGAACAATGGGTGAAAAATGGGCTATAAAAACATGAATGGCCCTGCTTCATATAAAGACCATTTTATAGTGCAGGTGTGCCTTCATTTATCGATACTGTAAAGCAGTGAGATCATGCTGGCAGTAAAACACAACATTTGTTAAAAAGGAGGGAGTGGAGGATTGAAGTGGTGGAAATCTATTAATTAAAAATGTAATAGCTCAGATTGGAGAGGTGGGGAGTCAACAGGGTGTTTTATAAATATACTTGGATATTTTGTCATGAAGTTGCTTTACATCATCCCACACAAAATCCAAACCTTTTGCGTAAAGCCTATGTGGAAATTGGAAGGGGGGGACTACAAATGTACTTTAAAGGCATATTAGCACTATTTGGAGGGGGAGACACACACATTCAGATTTCAGTGTTCTAAAACTGCTGTTTAAAGTGGCTTTGGTTGTCTACCCCTAGCTGTTAGGATAAGAATGGAAAAATTATGAATAGGAAATCCTGCTTGAGATTTTATTACTTATTTCCTTTCGGGAAGATGGCATTGTTCCCCCCCCCTTATTATTTTTATTTTTTTTAAAAAAGGAAGGGGTATAAAATAAGACCAAGCATTTGACAGACATCCTTCAAAGATCACATTCTAGCCTAGCAGTCTGTTGTTGTTATAGTATTTGCTATTAGTAACACAACATGCCTGGTCTATTTTAAGAGCCCTGTTCTGCTGCATAGGTTTTACTTCCCTTGAAAGGGTTCTTGGAATAGTGTTGTTTTGATTAAGGGAAATTTCATTTAGTCTCTCCAGTACTGTTTCTCAACACAATGCAGGATATATTTGGGATGGAAAGTAAAATTTTATTCCTCACATCATCAACTGGAAGGGGTGCGGGGAAATCACTCATAAAGAGCCTGGCTTTGAGAAAGCCCACCTGTTGAGAAGCATTTAATAGTGGGACAGAAGGCTTTTCCTTTGTTTGCTTGTTAGAAGTAAAATATTGCTCCATGTTCAAAATCAGCTGAATAGATTATACATAATGGCCCAGGTCCACCATGCTGAGCTGTGATATTTACCAGAACTAGTCGAAGAAAACGGCGAGATTTCCTAATCTTCAGCGGGAATCTTCCCAAAGTGAGATTTAGAATAGGAGCTTGGGACAGTTTCACACATGGGCAACAGCAACACAGTTCTTGCCTCAACTGGGCTGGTAATGTTGGCATGAAATCTCTGCCCAGAGCTGCATGTGCATTACAGACGCCTCTCCTGCATTTCTTCTTCCACACAAATGTCACCAGTCAGAGAGGCTAAATGGAAATCAACGATCCCATCTGAAAATGGTGCCTTTATTTCAGTTGGATGTTTTGTCTGTGTAGAATACAACCTGATTCTTACCTATATCACATTCAGGGAAATCTAGATATGATGTTAAACAAACCACTTGCAGTCATCTTAAAAATAAAATACAATAATTAGCAGGAATCAGAGTGATTTTCCTCTGGAACATGGTATGTATGGAAGGGTGTTTATCCCTTTCCTCCTGTCCAAAGACTCAATGAAGGGCTGTGGCTCAATGGTAGAACATCTACCATATTTTTCACCCTATATGACACACTTTTCCCCCTCCAAAAATGAAGGGGAAATCTGTGTGCGTCCTATGGGGTGAATGCAGGCTTTCGCTGAAGCGTGGAGAGTGAGAGGGGTCGGGCAGATATCCGCAGTTGGGGGGGGGAATAATTTTTTCCCCTTTATTTTGCCCCCCAAAAACTAGGTGCGTCCTATGGGCCGGTGCATCCTATAGGGCGAAAAATATGGTACTTTGTATGTTCAACACTCAACAGTATCCTGCCTGTAGCATATGCATGTCTCAAAGATTAAACACATGGAAGTTACAGTTATGCTTTCTTTGGTTGCCCCTACTGTTCTTTGGATAACTGTGACAACTGTGGATAACTGTGGCTGGGAGAAACTCATGCCTGAAAGCCCCAAGAGCCACTTCCAGTCAGTGTAGACCAGGGCTAAGGAACTTTCTGGCTCCCTTCAACCACAGGGTTCCTACCCGGTGCTTTTTCTGGGGGACGCATACCACTAAACATTTTGTGAATCTAAGTTTGGCCTCATTGAGGGGCAGTATTTCAATATGAGTAGGAAAATGAGAGTACCCCTAAACATTTCTTTAGAGGGAAAAAAAGCACTGTTCCTATCTATCCATGTTTATCTACCCTCCTAGAGATGGTGAACAAAGGACCAGTGTAGGCTGTTCAGTCCATGCCGTAATTATCCGCCTTTATTTTCAAAGAATGATTAAATGAAGAGTTTCCTGCATCCACACCATACAATCCTATATTATTTCATGTCTCAGATTAATTAACCTGTAAGGATCACATAATCATTGATATGAATTAGAATAACCACTGGGCCTTGTAAACACATTCCTGGAATAAAAGGGCAAGGCCATTATTTCACAGCTCTTTATCTGGATGCATGGATATATATTTTTTAATCTTATATTTGTGTTTGTGTGTGTGTATTCAGAGGAATCTAAATTATGTCAAATTAACATCAGACTACAAACTCGGGACTTGAGACCTTTGAAAGGATATCATAGAGTGGTTCAAGAAAGGTCCTGCATTTCCTGAGGAAACCACATGCTTCTAGGGTGAAACCCAGCCCTTACATGAGCATTTGTAGGTTCCACTAGTACAATGAGCAAGTTAAGTGTGTGTGCTTAAATCGGTCCCATTGCAACTTGTGGGATTGATGTACTACTGCTTACCTTTGACTGGATAGTGACCTTATGTATGAAGTAACAGGCAAGCAGATAAGCTGGTGCGGCTGTAGCAAATGAATATGACTTCTCAAGAAACAATATTCCCTGCTCTGCTCAAGGCCGCTGAGAAGAAGCTACTGAGCAAACTGCTGGTAAAACAAGCTGCTTTTGAAGGATTGAGAGGGTGGGGCGGGGGGGAGAAAGACTCACTAGGCTGCTTCAGTCAAACATAGATGATGTGGCTCCTTATCAAATCACAGTCTGAGACTCCAAGTTGTTTTTAATATACCTGGCCCTAAGTACTGTAATGACTACAGTGGAGTATGGCTATTTTGGAGAGGATGTTGCTGCAAACTGTGCCCAAGCTATTTCACACTGGCAGCCCAATCCCAAACATGTTTACTTATGAGCACGTCCCACTGTGTTTCGAGGGACTTATTCCCAGATAAGTGTGCAGAAGATGATGTCCTCAGAGATGCCAGTTGCAATATAGTTTGGATCCAAATGTAAATCGGTTTGCAGAAGTTCATGGAAGGAAAGTTTCTCATGACTTTCTCCCCACAAGCCCCATCTCACATTGTTCAAGGGAGCCGCCACCATCCCTACCCTCCTGTGAAAACTGCAAGAGAGAAGAGGGGACGGAAATTTTTCACTCTTGTGAACTTCCTTAAGTTAACTTATCTTAGGATCCAAGCCTATATTGTGATTTTATTTTATTTTTAATGTACCTCATGCAGAAGTAGGTTATACCTTGGTATAATCTTCTGCTTCTTAATCTTTACCACTCTCAGAAATGAGGAATGGAAACTTCTAGGGCTGGAAATTCATTAATAGCATCACATTTTCCTTCCTGCTCCCACAAGTTCTTTAGCACTATTAATTCTCTCTGAGACAACCCCTTACTAACTATTCTCTTCCCATTTAGCAAAAGGAAAACTCAAAGGACCGTGTCATGTTCAATAGTGTCACTGTTGATTTTAAGAGGTTGGCAACCAAATGCATATTAGAGTGGATGCAGTAGTTTGAGATGGTGCCTGAATTTAGACATGCCAACTTGGGTTCTTAGCTTGTCATAGTTCGCTGCTATTATGATCATCACAAATAGCCTTAGACATATCCAATGTCAAAGCTTATTAAGTTCCCTCCAGTGGATGATGATTAGGGCAGTGAGGTCATGGGGGCGTCACTAGGTATAAGTGCTCTTTCAGACAGGCCATCAGAGCCTCTAGCCTCTCCTTTAAATTATTTAGAAAAGAAAAAGAAAGAATCGTCATCCTGAAGGGATGAGCATTAATATTTTCTTCCCATCTTCTTGAATCTCCCATTCCTCACTTACTGACACAGTGTCAGAAATTTATCTTGCGGAGGTTCAGAAACTGAACGGCTGGCTAGAAGTGATTCTATTGCTAATGCCATCACTTCCAACATCTGCTTCTAGTTCTGCAACATTTGCTGCTTCTCAACTTATTTTTATAATAATTACGCAAGTCGATGGGAAATAAGTGCAGCAAGTGCGGTTATGATTATCAGTGATTTTCTGAAAGCCGGCACCTCACTGTTCTGCCCACGAACAGTGCCTGTACTTCAACATCCCAAAACAGAG